>NW_019173289.1:0-245077 GCF_001773325.1 Penicillium arizonense | reverse complement strand
CCCTCTTCCCGGGCGGCTCGGGACTCTTCCGTGGAATTTGCATTCCGTGTCAACCCCCTCCTAAATACTAAGGATGCCAGTTAGGAGAGATTCACTACCTAGGTAGCTACTCCAAGTCTCTATTTATTGAACAATAGACCGCCTTAATCAAGACCGGTCCGAGATTTTCTCTTCTCATCCTTTGTCTTATTGGGAGAGTTGTGCAATTAGCCTGTTCCCACCTTGGTGGCATTGTGAAAATCAACCTTGGAAATTTCGCTCCACCACTGGCAAGGTGAGAATTAGTCATGGCCAAAGCCATGATTGGCGATTTTCGTCGAATTAAAGACGGTTTCAAGTTACCAGGGGATAAATTGGGCACATGATCCGAATGATCCGAATTTACTATGTACATCATTACGCTAGTAGTAATAAATATAGATGTCTAAAGAAAAAGCGGGGTATGCCTGAAAAACTGGGGATAAGGTCACTGCATAACTCTCCTTACCACTGGCTAGCACCAAGGGGACACCGGAACTTAATTTCCCCGCACGGTTCATTGATAGTGAGACTGGGGATCTTGAATCCCCCACAACTGCTTTGTCTGATCTTCTCCTGTGGTGTTCCCTTTTCCTTGCAGGCTCTACAACCTATCTTCTTCTAAATTCGAGATCGCATGTTGCTCGCCTCGTTCTTCTCTAGGTCGAGAAGAATAGAATAGAAATACCCCTTTGAGAACAAGGAAAAACGTCCATCACTCCGCATGCCCAAGGAAACAAGTCGCAAGGAAGGCTCCAAGCGTGACAAGTACACGTCACAAGCATGGTCAGTGCCTTCATTCTCTTCACTTACCATGCTGACGCGTAAACTAACCATCTAGCTTTGAATGCCAACGACGAAAAGTCAAGGTTAGTTTCGTATCATTTGATGTTTCTTATCTTGTTTGCAACTTGACGTCACTAATACTCGAAAAGTGTTCAGGGGAGCCCATATGTTCCAGCTGTCGAACCAGAAGCATCCAGTGCCACTACGCCGGGGGAAACCAACAAGAAGTACCGATGCAGAAAAAGCGCACCAGAGAGGAGTGAGGATCACCTTTACCCTCGGTCTTCCAAATCAGACGGCTGATGATATCCAGATACCCTACAGAGACATCCCATAAACCTTGTCCGCGGAAAAGAAGCAGAACGTCCATTTCCTTGAAAGAGCAACTTTCACAACTCCAAGATCAAGTGAATGCTCTTTCTAAAAATCGAAGCTTCAGCGTGACAGATAAAGATGTGGCCGACGCACTGTTTTTTAATATGAGTGTTTCTGAATCGGATCAATCTCTCAAACGGAGGTCCCCGTCTATGTCCAATATCTCGGACAACGATATCTTTGAAAATCGCTCGGTCGGCAGTTTCCGATCCTATCAAGATATCCCCAGTCCTTTGAAGGAGCCCATGGAATCTGATACTCTTGGCGTTGCAACTCCATCGCTCAACAGCCTGCCGATCGGCTCCCAGCTGAATGCTCTGAGACAATTACGGCAGCCTAGCGCTACAGGTGACCCCAGCGACCCTTCCCAATCCGGGTTGGCCACAGTGACTTTGCAAGAACCGCAAGTTCTCTGGGAACTCGTCAACGTCTTTTTCCAAGAATTTGAATCCTATTTTCCATGTCTTAACCAGGCCGTCATATATGAGCGATTGTCAATGGTTCTTTCCTTGCACGGATATGAGTATGGAAACCATCGAATTGTGATAGGTCCTGAACATTGCAAGATCATCGCCATTCTGTTGAACATGCTAGCCTATGCTGAGTCGCTCACCCATCCTGTTGAATCTTGCAAGCCCCGGCCAGTTTCGCAGAGTTACGTACAGGGGCTAAAACTGATGCAATATTTCAACAAACTTCACGAATGTGACCTTGAAACTGTCATCTATCACACTACTTCGTCCGCCTTTCTTCTGGAGATGTCGATGCACCACATGGCCCTCCAGAGCATCACACAAGGGTTCCAGATTGCGTTGAAAATCGGACTCAACAACCAAACCCTGTGGCCAAATGATGATTCTGATCTTGTATCTCGCCAGGGACTGTGGTGGACACTATACTTCCTTGACAAACGCATCACGCAGAAATGCGGCATCACGTATTTTCTACGTGAGGATGAGAGCGCTGTGAGCGATTTTAGCAAGCTCAAGAATCATATGGGTTCAAGCAAACACGAAATTTTACAGAGCTTGATCTCATTCAGCCGCTTGTGGGCTCACATTTGGGATGGCTTCTTTTCACCCCAAGCTCCGAAGGTTGATGATTGGGAGGAATCACAGATGATGGACACACGGATTGTTCTTTCATACCGGCAAATACCGGCAAGCCTTCACTGGAAATCGTCTATGGTCGCAGAGTATATGTGCGTCGAAGGAGATACACACATTCGCCAGAGACTTATTGTATTTTTGGTAAGAGCTTAAGTCCTAGAACCTCGTTTCACTCAAGCATGGCCACGCTGACTTATTCTATAGCGGTTCCAATCCCTTCGTTTGAGTATTCGCCATAAACCTCTCACGTTTACTGAACATGATATCGAGCGTCGCAAAACATCGGTTTCAATTTGTGAAGCAATCATCGAAGCAATTCGAAGCTATATGACTATGGCCACTTCTTTGAAGCCATCTGGGTATATTCTGACCACCTCACTGGTCGAGATACTGTACCATATCCTTCCAGAAGAGTGTGATCCAAAGCCTATAATTCCAGGTGAACTTCTGAAGGGGATGGTGTGCGCTGCCAGTCAACTTCTTCAAACGCTATCAAATTCTGTCGCGACGGCATCCAAGGTATATCAATATTTACGGGATCTTTTACCACCCTACGATAGGTTCAGACCCTTTGACGAGTTTACTGCATCTCCACCCAGCCAGAATGAAGCAAATCAAAAAGCTCCCTTTCACTGCTCTGCGGATTTGGACACACTCTCTGAGACATTTTGGAGAACAATTGTGGATCGACCAGGACAAGAGAAGAGTCCAGCTGCCACCCACTCAGAGCCCAGTAATCCGAACTTCCTGCCCTTTTCCATGGCAATGTCCGAAAATTTTGCGACCGACTGCTTGCCATTCAAAATGGATGACTTACAGTGTCAACTTCTGATGGGCATGGACCTGGAAGATATGGCGTTCAAAGCCCCACATGCACTTTCTGTGGACTATTCTACCACTCACTTTGGGGGAGATCTTTTGTAATATGTAAATGATTCCTTGATCGGATACACCTGGGCACAACCCTCAAGTCGAATATGGAAGCTCGTTTGCACCTTCCATTTCTTTCGTTCCGCATATTCAACATGCTAGCTTGGTCTGCGATTAGCTATTATGGAAATTGTAAGCATTATTTTCAATGTTATCTATCATTCATAGTTTCTTACAATCAAAATTATCAAATAGAATATTACCTATACAGTGGCGCGGGGCCAAAGACTTGCGGCGCCACGTAGCTACCACTGGTGCCAAGTGCCGATGCGGAAATAAATGCAAAAGTTTATTTCTTGGTTCCGCGGAAGACGTTTTGCGTATGTACCCAAACGAAAGGAGCAACTTTCAGCACTATGTCTAGATACTTCAGGGTACATGACATACAAAATGAACACCAATGACATCCAGCTGTGGATGCATTGGTCAATACGCGGTATTTACAGCGTAACTATCTGAAACGCTGAAGACCCCACAATCTTTAGGACGATGTGCAAGGTTAATTTGAAGGTTAGCGCGACCACAGTGCTGTGCAGTCGTTTTTCTGCATAATGTCAAAATAGTATGACATGACGGCCAGTATCTTGATATATTATATGTCAAATATCTCCCACTTTATCTTCTTGTCTTGTTGTAATGCCATTCCAGCCAATCTATTCCTTCTGACCAGAAAGAATATTTTCGTGCAAGCCCAAGATGCTCCTTCAATCCGCCTCAAGCTTTATTCATGAGCACTACATTTCAGTCACTCTCACTTCGGTACGTTTGACTTCCTATTGCAATAGATGGTTCCTACTGACCGGGCCTGGTTAGACTCTGCTTGTTTTGCTCTCACAGGTCTATTATGAAGTCTTCATCAACCCCCTTGGCAAGTATCCGGGGCCAAAGTTCGCAGCTGCATCGCGCATACCTCAACTCTATCACACTTTTAAAGGCGACTTGCTTCAGTGGGTCACTGGACTGCATGTCACCTACGGTGATGTGGTTCGTGTCGCTCCGGATGAGTTAAGCTACGCCACTGGAGAGGCATGGAAGGGAATATATGGCCACGCAGCTGCAGGAAAAAAAGTTACTGAGAAAGACACTCGGTTTTATGGTCCATCCTTCAATGGAGCTCCGGATATTATCCGGGCGAAAGGACCTGATCACTCTCGTTTTCGTCGCAACTTCTCGCATGCCTTTTCTGACCGGTCGCTTCGGGAACAGCAGTCCTTGATCTGCGGATACGTGGATATGTTAGTTGACAATCTCAACCGCACAATCAAGGAGAATCCCAAGGCAAAGGTTAATATGGTTCACATGTTTAATCTGACAACTTTTGATATCATGGGAGATTTGACCTTCGGTGACTCCTTGGATCTATTGCTTGGGACCGGCAACATGAATTGGGTGGCCGCGGTATTCATCAGCATGAAGACCAACGCCTTGCGCAGACTGGCGCGCTACTGGCCTTGGACGGCTTCGATAGCCCAAAGGCTCATTCCTCAAGAGCTTAGGCAACAGAGTGTCGCCCATTACCAAGCCTCCCAGGGCCGTGTGGATAAGAGAGTTGATGGTGATTATGCATTGCAAAAACCTGACATCTGGGGTATTGTGATGAACCAGAAGCAAGAGCTCCGTCTTAGCCGTACGGAGATGTACGCCAACTCACAGGTCTTCATGGTTGCAGGCACTGAGACCACTGCGACTGCACTAAGCGGCTTGCTCTATCAACTCTTGATGAATCCTGAAAAGATGGAGATCATTGTGAACGAAGTCCGTGAGACTTTCGAGAAAGACTCCGATATTGAGATGAGAGCCCTGGAACACATGAAATATCTTAATGCCTGCATTGAAGAAGGGTTGCGCATCTATCCTCCGGTTCCAGTTGGCCTACCTCGCATTGCTCCTGATGATGGATTGCTTGTCTGCGGGGAGCATATCCCTGGAAAGGTATTTTTTTTATCCATCGCACACATTCAACAATCAATTTTTTAACTTTCAGATGATTAATAGACCGCACTTTCCGTTAATCAATGGGCTACCTATCATAGCCCCAAAAACTTCAAGCGGCCTGATGATTTCATCCCTGAACGCTGGATTAGCGATGATTTTGCTACCGATAACAAGGCTGCATTCCAGCCATTCTCGTTTGGCCCTCGCAACTGTCTTGGAAAGAAGTATGTTCTTTCTCTGCTCTTCTAAAGATAATTTACTAATGATCAAATAGTCTGGCATACCACGAACTGCGTGTGATTCTGGCGAAGGTGCTGTATAACTTTGAGTTTTCTCTTCTCCCCGAGTCTATTGGCTGGGAGAAACAGAAAACTTTCTTTTTGTGGGAAAAGAATGATTTGATGGTTCAGCTGAAGGCGAGAAGCTAGGAAGAGGATGGCAGTCTAGAAGAAACTTAGGACTGGAGGCTGTGCTAGTTTGTATTGAGCTAGAGATTTGAATCGAAGGGACCACTGGAGCAACTTCAAAGTACTCGTTATCCAATAACGTACCTTGTAATACAAAGCGGCACCATTAGCTGTATGATAAAGCCACAAACACGGACGCTCCTTGGGGCTGTACACCAAAGAAACCAGCATCGCCGCCTAAGCAGGAGTGAGTTGTCATAATGCAGGGATTAGGGGCGGGACTATTGCCAAACAGGTTAGTTGATACCGTGTACTTTCCGTGCAGAGTGCACAACTTTTGTTCCGGGCTAGTTCCTTCCGTCATTGTTCCGATTAATTATGCGTACTCAATCCGGCAATTATGCCCTCCGAGCCGGAATAAATTTTGTATCATTGCTTAGGATCTATATATGAAAGTGAGTAAATTTGCCAAATTAAACATCACCTTGAAAGAAAATTGTGATTTCAATTACTTGTGTTCCACATACCCCAGCAATTATGTCATTGAACGTGGTGCCTCTTCCTATTGATGAGGCTAATTTGAAGGCTCGCCTTGAGTTTTTGGACAAGTTTGAAGCACAGCTCGCAGGAAGTGTTCAATGGCAAGAATGCGAGTCTCCGGCTGCTTACCGGAAAATGCGCCGAGAGGGCCTGAATGGGTTCACAGCGCCTGCTCTCAACCCTAAAGCAAGGCTTGTGAATATTTCTGGAAGAGACGGCTATCAAATTGAATTGAGAATAATTGCACCCACTGAGCAATCGTGCAAAGGTGTCTGGCTGCATTTCCACGCCGGTGAGTAACACAGACTACCAACATAAGCCGATCCTTCAAGCATCAACTGATAGGAATTTGACAGGTGGCTTTGTTATCGGTAGCAATGCATCATACGATACCTACTTGACCACATTGTCTAATCGCTTGGGTCTGACTATTGTCTCCGTCGAATACCGACTAGCACCTGAAAACCCTTTCCCCAAGCCTCTGCACGATTGCGTCGACGCGGCTCTATATGCACTCAGCGCAGCCGGCGAGAAAGAACTCGGTGCGCCACTGAAGGTTCTCGGTGGTGAATCGGCCGGTGGCTGGCTCGCGGTTTCAACTGGTCTCGCTCTCCGCCGGGACCATGGAGTCGACGTCCGATCGAAGTTGGATGCAATCGTGGCTGGATACGGAATCTTCGACTTTACCTACACGCCATCTCTTTTGAGTCACACTCGGAATATCGTACTGAGTAAGGAAGGTATGATGGACTTTTGCGAGGCAGGCTTCAGCCACATTCCAATGGCACAGAGGAAGGATCCGCTTGTTTCACCTCTGTATGCGGATTTGGAGGAAATGCCAGCCGCTCTGTTCTTGACGGGCAAAATTGAGCCACTGCTTGATGATAGTGTCTTCATGGCGGCCAAGTGGCAGCAAGCTGGAAATGTGACCGAGTTGAGTGTGGTTGATGGGGCATGTCATGCCTTCACCATTATTCCGATGGGAGATGCGACCGAGCAGGGGTTGGACATTATTGTTAAATTTGTGCAGAAGAGCTCCAGTAAATAATTCGGATTAGATATACTTTTTTTAGAATACATAGCTCTCCAAATTTATAACATTCACTTGCGGAAGGCTACCTACCTTGGTATATTTCTTTTCAGCTGCTTCGGGTCCTCGCTGTGTCAGCTATTCAAATGCCTTCATGGTCTAACCGGCCCCTTTCGTAAATTACCATTTATTTCGGACCCTCGCAAAGGGGCCGGTTTGTGGTTATGACGTCGGTCTCATATCGTGAGCATCGCACCTTGACGGTCCTGATAACAGGATTGCCATCCGAAGGTCGCCAGTTCGATCCTGGCTGAGGGCAAATATTTTTGAATGACACCTGGGCAGCTGCGTGGGGATTGCCTTTCAATAGAAACAACATGAAGAAACCAAGTATCGGAGGACATCGCTGGTACTTAAAAATGGTTTTCCTTTTTTTGTTCTTCCCATTCTGTGAAATAAAGAATTCGATACAAGAGATAAAGTGGCTAGAAATATAGAGAATTGTCAATTTATATAGCTTCTAGATAGTGCGCATTATAGCGTTAACTACTGGAATCCGCCATCGGCATTCAGAACCTGTATTCGGAAATGAAGTCAGTATTGTGGTAGGAATAAGGCAAAACGGAGAGTGAAAGACTTACACTTCCTGTGACGAAGCTAGAACTATCGCTCAGCAAGAACAGAATGCATTGGGCGATTTCTTCGGGCTGGGCAAGTCGTTGCAGCGCGGATCTCGAAACCATTCTCTGGAAAACCAGGTCGGGGGAACCAAGAGCAGTAGCAAGAGGTGTATCGACAACACCACTATACTCATTAGCATCTATATTCACAAAGGGGGACTTTTTTACTCACGGAGCCACGGCGTTGACTCTAACGTTCTTAGGTCCCGCTTCCTGAGCAGCCGACTTAGTCAAGGAAATAACACCCCACTTAGCAGCTCCATATGGAGCATTCCATGGAGAGCCTCGCTGGCCTGCAATACTCGCGACGTTGACAATACTTCCGCCGTCGGCAATATGTCTAAGCTCCGCTGACAAACTGTTCCGAATACCGTTCAGATTGATTGACATCATCTTATCCCACTCCTCGTCCTTGATGACATCCAGTGCATACCCCTTTCCTGTGAAACCCTGAGTTCCAATCCATCCGGCGAGATTGGCTGCACCGTCAATCTTGCCATAGTGCTCCTTGGTTGCTTTCACGGCAGCCTCGATTCCGGCAGAGTTGACAACATCAACTTTGAATGCGATGGCTTCACCGCCAACCTTTTCAATCTCATCGATGACTTCTTGGGGGTCGTTAAGATCCAACAGGGCAAGTTTCGCGCCTTGACGAGCGAGGAGAATAGAGGTAGCGCGGCCCTGCCCGGAGGCAGCGCCCGTAACGAAGAAGACTTTGTTCTTAAGATCGGCGTAGGACATTTTGCTTGCAAGGTACTGCGACTCAATAGAAACGGAAAGAATCAAACTTGTGTGATAATGATTTATTGATTCGGATTTTCCCTTGTCTTAAGTAGCACCTACTTTCTCGGTTGAAGCCGAAATACGGTGGTATCCGACAACTGTTTCACTCGGAATGAAATCAGTATACCGTATTTTCTAAGCAAGTTACGGATACACTGGATAAATTGTGAAATTTCGGACCATTTGGATGTAAAGTTTCCTTGTTCGTTGGGACCAGGTGGTTCCCGCCGCCTTTCGGAACAGCTGTGGATGACAGTTCCGTTATGCTTCAGTTCCGGCTCACCTCGTAACCTTACCTCACCCACCATCAAGGTAGAATCGTCATGGGATGCCTTTCCCGGTATCACACTATTCCATTAGAACAGAATGCATCAGTCCTCGCGGAATACATGGGAGCCTTTCAACATGAGATTACTTTAACCATAAGTACCTTATTTACCAACCCTTTCACTTCAAACCGACCGTTCAAATTACCCAGCAACATCTTCACCCACCTTACCAACACATCAATATTCCTGGCTCGATTTTGAATATGGTTCAATCTGTCGAGGCCAATGGTGCCGGTGGAGAGGCACCACTCAAGCCTATCGAAGCCACCGAAGCATACCGCAACAAATACCCAGTTGCCTATGAACAATCCAAGCTTCCCTTCGATACTCCTCGACGTGTGAAGGTCATTCTTGCCGGGGCGGGTATCAGTGGAATTTCTTTCGCTCATGCTGTGGAAAGCGGCCAATTGCCCAATGTCGATCTCCAGATCCTTGAAAAGAATGCTGGGTTGGGAGGAACGTGGCTCGAGAATCGCTACCCCGGATGTGCCTGCGACATTCCCTCCCACAACTACTTGGTATGCTCAATCTACAACTATTCGCGATATTTCGTTCCTGTATACTGATACTGTCTAGTTTACATGGGCCCCTAACCCCAAATGGTCCTCATTTTACGTCTCGGCATCTGAAATTCTTGACTATATCGAGAATGTGGTCGATAAGTTTGGTTTGAAGAAATATGTTACGACTTGTCGCAAGATCACCGGGGCTGTCTGGGACGAGCAGAAACAAAAGTGGATCGTCACCAGCAAGAACACAGATGGCCGTCGTACTGTTGTTTCTGCCAAGGGTGTTTCCGATGGAGAGGTTGGCGATGACATTGTTGAGGAATGCGACGTTTTCATCAATGCCAGCGGGTACTTGAACAACTGGAGATGGCCCAATGTTGCCGGTCGCGAGAACTACCAGGGCATCCTCGCTCACAGCGCCAACTACGATCCTGAGATTGATCTTCGCGGCAAGAGGGTCGCTGTTATTGGTAACGGAAGTAGTGGAATCCAAGTCACTGCAGCTGTTCAGAAAGTCGCCAGTCATGTCGGGGCGTACATCCGATCCCCAACATGGGTGACAGCCAACCTCGGCTCTAGATTCATCGGACAAGGTGTACCCAACCTGACCTACGACGAGGAGCAGCAGAAGAAGTGGATCGAGAACCCAGAAGAATACCTCACTCTTCGCAAAGAAATCGAGAAGGAACTGAACTTCCGATTCCCCTTGTATATCCGAGAGAGCGAGTTCCAGGAAATGGCTCGCAATTTCACTACCAAGGATATGCGCTCCAAGCTAGAGAAGAAGCCTGAAGTTGCTGATCTCATTATTCCTTCTTTCGGCGTTGGATGTCGCCGACCGACTCCCGGACCAGGCTATCTCCAAGCGCTCGCTGCTGATAACTGTGAGGTTGTCTGGGGAGAAATCGACTCCTTTACCAAGACTGGTCTGAAGTCCCACGATGGCACGGAGCGTGACTTTGATGTCATTATCGCTGCTACTGGATTCGACATGTCCTTCATCCCTCGTTGGCCCGTCATCGGACGAAACGGTGTAAACCTCCAAACGCAATGGGAGAAAGATCCAGCCTGCTACATGTCAGCGATCGCGCAGGACATGCCAAACTATTTCATCTACATGGGACCCGGCAGCCCAGTCGGCCACGGCAGTATGATCACCTCCATTGAACGCATCACTCTGTACCTGGTGGACATGATCAAAAAGTTGCAGCGAGAGAACTACTCCTCGTTCCGCCTGAAGGATGGAAAGGCCAAGGCCTACCAATTCCAGATGTTGTCGTGGTTGGACAAGACGGTTTGGGGTGACTCTTGCCAGAGCTCATTCAAGAATGGCGAGGCGAGTGGTGCATTGCATGCTTTCCATCCTGGTTCTCGGTTGCACTACTTTGAACTGCTTCGTCGCCATCGCTATGAGGACTTTGAGTGGGAGAGTCGATGCCCCGAACCGAAGTTGGACTTCGCTTGGCTCAACAATGGGTTCCTGTCGCATGAGTTGTCGCCAGAGGAGGAAGCTGATCCTACGTACGTTGTCCCGTCCCTTCAGTGCTATAACGAAGCTAATAATATGAACACAGGTGGTACCTTGATCAAGACCCTGCTACTCTCACGAAATTTGTCAATGGAAACTAGATTGTTCTTTCGGAAGCGGCTGAGTGGTAAATTTTGTGTGCCTCGGTGATAAATTGAATTTAAGCAAATAGATTGATCGAAATAAATTACGAAATATGGACAGACTTTTCCAAATTAAAACTGAATTCAGAAGGACACACCAACCCATTAGGGCGGAGCCAGCAAGGATAAGCATAGCATGTAAGCACGCTAGAAGGAGCTGAGCTGAGCTTCAAAAGGCTAGCACGCCGTGGGGTCATGGTTATCAATAATTGACAGGCCTTTGTTCATAGACGCGCTCAATATGACAAATTTCGTCCTTTTGCGGAGATCGCGCAAGATCGAGCCAAAGAAAAGTTGGGCTAATTTGGACAGAGAGATGAGGTGGCATGATTGATGGCGTGGGGCCGCGTCCGCTCAGCTTAGAGCGCTAAGCCCCAGAACGGTTGTTTGATTTTCCCTGCCGTCCTCTTAATATAGAGAATCTGAGATTCCAAATGTTATTATTGCCGAAAAAAATTATAGTGGTCTTCTGACTCGTACCGAGACCTTTCCTAATCAGACTGTTTGATAACGGTTTATTGTGGAGCGGTGTCAAGGCAAGTCAGGACGATGCGCCATAGCGGACCATGGAATCGATCTGGCACCCGGGGGCAGGTGAGACATGCTATACTAGGCGAGGTGCCAAGTGGGGAGTGGGTATTAACTGGAGATTGAAGAAGAGGAAGAGTTGATGCCAAACTACAGGTGTCCTATGGTCACCTAGAGGAAGCAAGAATAAACAAATCGAGGATCTGGACCGTTTCAGTGCCGTCTGGTTTCCGTGGCATATTTCGAACTTGTTTCCAATGCGCTCGACCTGCGGTTTTTCGGAGACTATTTGACCAGGTTATTCGAACGTAGGAGTAATTGTTTGGGTATATGCGGATAGCAGATCTTACGTTCCCGTTTGTCCCACTCAATATGGCGAAAACTGCATGACGTTTAAACCCCTAAAAGATCTTTAGCTAAGTAGTAGGTGACCGTAGAAGGGTATGTAAATTTTCATAGAGAAATCTGCAATGTGGCTAGTAAAAACGAAAGAAAATTCGTAGTTCCATCTAGGAAATACACTATATCACATTTGCCTCCGTAGGTCACCTAAATCTGGCCAATGTATCGGGGAAATGAAGAATGCTCCCAGGAGCATCAAATCTAAGATAAGGCAAATTGTCTAATTAAACAATATTCACTACGTACATCCTGCTTGCAAAGGGAAAGATCGCCAAATCAGTGGCAAACTTACGACGCCAACTCTTTGTAGGTGAGATAGGAGTTGTAATCTGAAAGGAAAAAAGTTGTACAGGAATCAAGCTAGCGTGTCGCGTTTTATTGAGCCCGCTTACTCAGGTCACTTCCGCTCTGGATGAGCTTAGTAAGCAAACCGGGATGCTAGGTCAGGCTCAGTGAGTGGATCAGTTTGATTACGGAATGATCACTGACCAGCTCAGGTCGCTCAGGGGTGTGCTCAATTCTACTCAGTGAGCAAAAGCGGCGAGAGGGTGAGCACTAGAACGGAAGGAGACCGCCAAGAGTTGCCAGACATTATCCGGTATATATGTGGCGCCGAAACCAAGAGATATGCCGAAGCTAAGCCTTGACGCCAAACCCTGGCCAGTGAAGCATTTCCTAGCGTCCCCATACTCCAACACCCCGCGTCATTTCGGCATTCAAAATTCTCGCACTCAATAGCCGCCGTCTCTAGAGTAGCGTCTGTGTAAATAGCCTATTTTAATGCTCGTGAAGACTATGGGGATATGATGTCACATTCGTGGGGGTCTGTGGGAAATATTCTTTTCCATATTTAGCTACATAAGAGGCTTTTTCCCCTTGAAATCTCAGATTTTTGCTGATCACGACTATTCAATCCGCAGTCATTGAATTCCTGACTAAGGAAAGCCATGAATCTGTGGTTTATTGCCCTCTGGGTCACGTTGGTGAAGGCCTGGGTCGTCAACGAAGGTACAACATGCACCTTGTACCCCGAGTCGCTTTCCCATCGCGGGCAAGCCGTTGATGATTCTCCTTCAATTCAGCAAGCATTTGATATGTGTGGTACCAATGGCACGGTCATTTTCTCTAAGAACTTGTTCCATGTCAACACCGTTCTCAATACCACGAACCTGTTGAACTGTGATGTTCATCTCCACGGAGAACTGCGCTTCTCTACCAACATCCCATACTGGAGAACCCACACCATCAGCGTTGTTCTGCAGGATCAAGTCACTGCTTGGCTCTTTGGTGGTACAAATGTCAACTTCTATGGCGAGGGTGGCTTCTACAACGGCCAGGGCCAAGAATGGTATAACGCCAACAGAAACCAGTCGAACCAGCCAGGACGGCCAATGAGTATTACATTCTACAACTCGACCAACCTTTTCGTCGATAGTTTAAGGGTCATTTAACCGCAGTTCTGGGCCACCTTTGTCTGGGATAGCAAGAATGTAACCTTTACCAACTTGTTCGTCAACGCTACCAGCAACAGCAAATGGGGCACAATGAACACTGATGGCTTCGATTCCTGGAAGAGTGACTCAATTCTCGTGGAAACCGCCACTATTATCATGGGCGACGATTGCATCGCCGCAAAGGGTAACACAACCAATTTCCACGTCAAGAACGTTTACTGCGAAGGAGGAACAGGAATCACGATTGGTTCTATCGGTCAATACCCCGAGACACCAGACTACAACCTCAACACCACCTTCGAAAACGTGCATGTCAAAAACGCAATGGATGGTGCTTACATCAAGACCTGGCAAGGCACACGGATCTAACACCCCAGCAATGGCGACTGGGGTGGTGGTGGAACCGGCCTCGTGAAGAATATCACATTCCGCAACTTCACGATGGAAAATGTTGGACTTCCGATCCAGCTTTCGCAGTGCGTCTACTCGGCCAACTCCAACAAAGGATGCAACACATCGAAGTTGCAGGTCGAGGATGTTAAATGGCAAGACATCCGTGGCACATCGCGCTTCAACATTGCTGCGTCTATGTACTGTTCGGATGAGCGGCCTTGTCCCAATATCACATTTGAAAATGTGAACATTACCAGCGTTAATGCCTCGCTTGGTCTGCCTTACTACGGCACCGATATTCAGCACGAAATCTTCCAATGCACTAATGTTCTTGGCCAGAAGAACTCCGGAATTCCCTGCAACCAGGCCGCTCCGAGCAACTTCAGTCAGTGGATCTTTAGTAATGTCGACAGCAGTGGCTTGGCGAAGACTTTGACTTGAATTTTGTGTTGAGATTCAAGTCTTGCGCATTGCATATATCAGTTGATATATTTACTCATTGTGGGATTGTTGAGATTATTTTTCTTTGGGTCCTGAGGTGATCTAGAAATTTACATGTATTGTAATTTAGCCTGCCAGATGCCGTGGGTACTAGGATGAAGGCTCAAAACAAAGAACAATAGACTAAACAAACAATCAAGGCCTGCTACAATTGTCTTCTCCTGATAAAATCCCCTGTCAGATTTTGTTGCAAGAACAAAGGAACGGTCAGTATCAATGTTAAGACATTCTAAGTTCGTTCTCTTTCCTGTAGAACAGAAAATACTTTACTTTGGCAGCCTAATCGCGAAATCCTGTGACTAGGGCTGATCACCCGGGATCTATCTGGGACTAGGGTCTGGGGTGTGGTTGGATTATGCTTTTCTCCCGACGTGCTGTTGTGTAGTCCGATTTATCTATGTCCCACCATATTTCAATTGCGTCCAATTCCTATTCGCTAAGTGAGCTATCCACATCAGATAAGATACAGCCAGGTTGCCATTGTGCAACTTGGATATTATTGGTGTAATATGGCGAGCTTTGCTGGGTATATCATTCGGGACTTTCCATATCCGTTATCTACTCATGAAAATCTCCATAGGAGACGGTAGGATATGGATATGCTATGTCAAAAGCTGATCAGTTATTGAAATAGCTTGGAACTACCAAGTAACTCACAACAATTTACGCGGTGACTACGCTTTACAGGGCCTGAACATATCAACTGAAACCGATCAAGATAGACTGAAGCTCTAACAAAGTATGATCATAAAACAATCTCAAATAAAGCATCTGATCAACTACTTAAGATCCCATCTGGGGTACAAATTCAATGTCACCCCCATCTGCAAACTAGCCCGCTGGCGCTCCACAACAGCCTCCCTAGGCAACTCAGTCACGCCAAACCGCTCCTCCGAAACACGCAACTGCTCAGGGAACCACGAAATATCAGCATCGCTCCCAACCAACACACCATCTCGTTCAAGCAACATAGTACCCAGCGCCTTCCCACAAAGCCAAGCCTGAACCATCCCCTCGCCACCAAAAGCAGCACAAACCCACTCGGAGCCATCATCACCATGGTCTGCACGACGTGTAACAGCACCAGGCAACCGTCCCACCCAAGGAAAAGAATCAGAGCTGAAGGCCATATTACCCGTCCACATAGCCTGAATGGGATCACCCTGCACACGACCCCAATCTTTCCGTCCGAAGACGGCACTCAGTACACCGGAGAGATGGATATCAATATCAAGACTTAGCTCGGAATCAGTTGAGATACCCAGATCGGACAGTCCGCCATGCTCGCTCTTTGCGAACCCCCCACCAAGCATCATCTGTCCCTCTCGTAATTGGGTCAGATAGTCGAAGCCACGGTCATAGTTGAATAGCCAGGAGTGCTCGCTAGCTTGGCAGGGGAATTGATCGCCGGGAGTTTGGGCGGACATTTGGCCTCGGACTGGGAATATGCGTCCGCGGAGGCCAGGGACTAGGTGTGCGACGTGTGCGTTTGTACAGTGGATGACGTGCCGGGCGAGGATTGTGCCTCGGCTGGTTTCGACTTTGTAGCGTGGCGCGGAACTGGATGTGTCTTCTTGGATGGCAGTTACGGGGGTGTTTTCTTCCATGCGGAAGTCGTTTGGATAGTCGGCTTTGAGGCGTGAAAAGATGCCTGTCACGAACTTGTAGGGCCAGAGAGCACCTGCGGGACCGGCGACGATGCCACTTGCTCGAGCGAGGCGAAATTCCTGGACGTCATATTAGTATTAATTCCTTATATGTCGAATGGAAGACACTTCAAAAATGTCGCAGAAGAGGAAACTGATAGTTATGGTAACATACCTGTGGAATAGCATCGCCCTCATATGAAGTCCACTCAGCAGATTCTTCAGGCATACCCTCCTTGAAACGGCGCAATCTCTCCAAAGCTTCTTTCCATGTGTCTTTGGTAAAATAAGCACTCAAAAACTGTACTTTACGCGCTTGGGTCTCCTCTGTAATCCCCAGTTCTTTTGCAACAGCAAGGATCTCGTGCAAATGGGCCAATCTGAACTTGAGAATCTTGCGCGCATCATCAACGCCAAATTGATCAGCCAGCTCGGCATATTCATCTGCGGTCTCCAGGATATGGCCTCCATTCCGTCCCGTAGCTCCACTGCAAATCGTCCGGGCTTCGAGTAAAACCACGGATGGTTTTGAAGCCTTGGGCTGGGAGGTGCGGGTTTGCAATAGCGTACGCGCTATAGATGCACCGGTAATGCCTGATCCAATGATAACGGTGTCCGTCTCGGTGGGCAGAGGCTTTGATGGGGTTTGGCTAAAGTCGTGTTTGGGTTGGATCCAGAAGGATGAGGTCGTTGAGCTCTTTGGGATCCCTGGATCTGCGTGAACACGGTTCAGAGCTTGCTGGCGTGCAGAAATCGGGAGCGAGGGGTCGGTTAGGATATCGGTTGCGAAAGGCATGATTTGGTGCTGACGCTGAAGTTTAGATGGAGTATGGACTCAAAGTTGAGGGGAGCAAAAAGCAAAGAGTCAGGTGAGCGGTACAAGTCAACCAGCCCTTTTATAATTGCACTATAAGTCGAGTAAGAACGAATATCTATCACGTTTGAAGTCGAAGGTGAAGTATGAGAATGAGAATGAGAACAAAAAATCAAAAGGTCGGAGGCTGAAATAGGTCAGGGATTTTATCAGCTCACAAATCAGATATGACCTGTTGGACCTCCCTATTCTGTATCTCCCAGTTATAGTGAATGAACTGATTTCACGGAGTTCCTCAAAAGTTCAAGTTGCAATAAACGCGCCGGTGGGTCAACCTTCTCTTTTGAATTTGGAGATTGCGGGGAGAAGATAAGAACTTATAGAAACAAATATGTAGTTTGTGGACATATATGTAGTATGGACACTCATATTTACTGCAATTAGAACTCACATCTAAATTCCATCTTCACAATGTCTCCCACTTCATCCCCCGGCAACGGCATCTTCCCCAATGGCCCTACTATGCGCCAACCATCGATGTCCTGGCTATATAGACTGGAATGCTCTACCGAAGACATTGAACTTGGAGCTCCCCACAACGGCGATACCATTCGCAGTATTGCAAATATCGTGCGGGGCAGCGTCAAAGGCTCTGGAATTGAGGGTGAAATCCTACCCTTGGGAGGCGCAGACTGGGCGACAGTCGTGAAGGGCACACATGTTAGCAATTCCCTTCATTCTGCTTTATTTCTTTATTTCTTTTCCGTGTTTCGCGCTTTGCAAACGGAACTTCGGCGTGCAGATTCAAAATAGCCGGCTAACAATATAATTTATAGTCTATGACCCTAGATGCCCGCTACACGGTCCGCACGTCTGATAATCATTACCTCTACATCCGCGCACACGGCTTGTATCGCCCAGGTCCAGGGACCAATTACGCTAAATCTGTCGAAGAGGATCCGAATTTTGTTCCGCCTGCGACGGTCTCTCAGGACGATGTAGAGTTTTTCTCCCATCTGCGTATCGAGGCTGGGCCGGGTCCTTACAATTGGTTGAATGGATTGGTTTGCCTGGGTGTGATGTGCTGTGAGGATGAGAAGATCTGGATTGATGCGTATTATTTGACCAATTTCCCAGGTGTTAAGCCTGAGAATGTGGTGGCAAGATAGAGGTGGGAATTTTAGTTGATGCCGAAAGGTCTCTTACCACTCTTGAATAGGCTTAGGACCTTGTTAAATGTCTCTTATCAATCCAATTTCTCCATCCTTCACAAGCGAAGAACAAGTGCCGACGCATTAGCCGCAAGTATATAGAACTATAAACGAAGCTAGACTAAGCAGGTAACAAATCCACAGGAACAATAGCCAACATCTCCAAACCACCTGCCTCGGCTGCAACCCAAGCTATCCCAAACAGGCAGGCCGACACACTTCCTAAGTGGGTCACAGCCAAGTATATTACATGCAAAGATAACCGACAAACCCAACCAGAAACACTACATAAACACGAAAGACAGCATCTAAATCCATTTGCATCATACCTCCCAGTCCAACAATGGAATCCGACTCAAACCCCTCCAACTGGCAAGACCTTGTCGCGCAAAAGAAACGCGAGTGCGAACAGAAGATCCCCCGCGAATGGGCCCTGAGCGGGGACATCCTTGCGGGTCGACCCCAGCGATTGTTGGAGTACGACTTGCCCCGTCGCAGTGGTCTTCTTTCTGAGAGCGAATTGGATATTACGGAGAATTATACCGCCAGTCAGTTATTGGTTAAGTTGGCTTCTGGATGTGTTAGTTCTTTGAATGTTACAACGGCATTTTGTAAGAGGGCTGCTATTGCGCAGCAGGTTGTGAGTATTTCTTAAACTTGATGCATTTGAACGTTGCTGATGTATTATTTGTACCTGTAGCTATCTTGTCTAACAGAGTCATTCTTCCCTGAGGCGCTTGAGCGCGCTAAGTATTTGGATGAGTACCTTCAACGTGAAGGGAGACCTATTGGACCTCTCCATGGTCTACCTATAAGTCTAAAAGATAGCTTCTGTGTTGAGGGTACACAGTCAACAGTTGGATATGTCGCCCTTCTGAAAGATGAACCATCGAAGACGAATTCCGCGCTCGTGAAGATGTTGTTGAAGCTTGGAGCGGTACTATACGTCAAGACGAACATCCCACAGACAATGATGGTAAGTCTGCACATCCTATCCTATGTTAATCCTACAATTACATAGATCTAACCATACTTTAGACTGCCGATTCCGAGAACAACATCTTCAGCCGCACCCTCAACCCCCACAACACAACCCTAACAGCAGGCGGATCCAGCGGCGGCGAAGGCGCACTCGTATCATTCCGCGGATCCATCCTAGGCGTGGGGACCGATATCGCCGGCTCAATCCGCATCCCAGCATTATGCTGCGGCGTCTACGGCTTCAAGCCAACAGCCAACCGCATTCCCTTCGGTGGACAGGTATCCGGTGCTACGGAGGGAATGCCGGGACTGATTCCAGCAGCTGGGCCATTGGCACACAGTATGGCTGATTTGAAGTTACTTATGAGTACAGTCGTTGGGGATGGCCATGCGTGGAAATATGACTCTGGCGCTGTTAGTGTGCCCTGGCAGAGTATTCCGCGCGGTATCAACGATACTGCTAATGGGAGTTTGACTATCGGTGTCCTGGCTGAGGATAAACATTTCCCGCTTCACCCACCTGTTAAGCGGGCTTTGGACTCTACGATTGAGATATTGACTCGTGTCGGACACCGGATCGTCCGTCTCAGTGCTGGTGATGATGAAGAAGCGCTGAGTGTGTCTTATGCTTCACGTCTTGCATTCCAATACTTTATCTACGGGCCGCATAAGGATCTCATTGCCGCTAGTGGTGAGCCCCTTGTGACATCCGTGGCTAAAGGTGCTGCACCTATGTTCTCAGGTCCTTTCCCTGTAGAACAGGGACTTGAACCGTTTGACACGATCCAGGCGCTGCATGAAGCCAGGGCGGGGGTTCATGATGCTTGGCGGCAAACTTGGGTTGATCAGAAGCTCGATGTTATCTTGGCTCCCGGGGCTCAGAATACTGCTGTTGGTTATGATACTTATGGATGGCCTCCTTATACTGTTATGTGGAACTTGTTGGATGTAAGTCTTTCTTCCTCTATCCTCTTTCCTACTCACAATCCATTCATTAGAAGGACATTACTAACAATTGGATATAGTATCCTGCGTGCATAATCCCATATGGGAAAGCATCCAAAGAACTTGATCCAGAGCCGATGAATACATTAGACGATGTTCAGCCCAACTGTATGTCCCTTCTTTCTTTCATTTCATGCTGATTATAGTGCTGATTAAAGATAGATATCCCCGACGAAGTCGATGGCGCACCTTGTGCTATCCAAGTCATCACACCCCGATTTCAGGATGAGAAGTGTCTCTGGGCAGCTGATATAATTGACAAGGCGTTGGCTGTGTACGGCAAGAAATAACTAATTGATAGTCCAGTGATTTTGGTTTTGCGTTTGTATTTGGAATGAGAAATCAATTTTTTGTTCTATAAGACTATTCCGTAACTACATCGTCTTAAGGTTGGGAAAGAAATTCAGCTAGAATGATTATTCATTTGCTGTTGACTGCTGCTCTGGGGAAATAATTTCAACAAGTAGAATACATATGCAAAGCCGATCCAACCCTAGATACCTTGAAGGAGGGAAAAAATAGCAGATGGAAGGGACAAGCCTTTTGTGCCGGAAAAGAAGTAGAACATAAGAAAAGGAAATCTTTAAGGGTTAGATCACGGACTCGGCGAGTCATCATATCGAGGTCCGTTATCATTACCACCATATCCAGCGCCGGGCGTAGCAGCCGCACCACCCATGGCAGGAGTTGGCGCGTCATACGCCGCAGGAGTAGGAGCGTCATAGTCACGCTTCGAAGGGCCGCCAGGGGTTGGTGCGCTGAAAACACCGCCGGGTGTGGGGGCACTTTCCGGCCATGCCCCAGGTGTTGGTGCGCCGGGAGTAGGTGCAGTGTACGCGCCTGGTGTGGGGGCGGAGTAGCCTCCACCGGGTGTTGGGGCATCATCGAAGTCGCGCTGGTCTCGGCTACTGGACAGGCCACCCCAAGCTGGGGTGCGGTTTCCTGTGTTTCCGCCGGCACTGCCCCAGGCGGGGGTGCGAGACCCAGAGGCAAAGGCGTCGAAACCAGAGCTGGAGTCGTATGGTGTCTTTGATCCCGAGTTCCAGGCTGGTGTGCGGTTGCCCACTCCTCCGTAGGCAGTGCGGTTTCCTTCGTAGGGATTTGAGGTGCGGGAGCCATCGTTCTTCCATGCTGGTGTGCGAGACCCACTGGCGTTCCCCCAAGCAGGAGTTCTGGATCCTCCTGCGCCGCCCCAGGCCGGGGTTCTGGAGGAGTCTGCGGCTGCCATCGGAGTGCGACCACCGGCCCATCCACCTTCTCTCGATGGGAGACCGGCCGAGGAGCCAAATGGAGTGCGTGACCCTCTTCCGCGGCCACCACCCATATCCAGGGATTGTTTGGTGATGGGATCTTTGACGGTAAGGATGTCCCGTGGGATGTGAACGGGCTTGTTAGATGTGTAAAGCTCGACCTGGGCGGAGCTATCATCTGCATCGCGAACAATTCCGACAAGTCCCTTATAACGACCCTTGCGAATAGTTACTGTCTTTCCAAGCAATCTGTCGCGGCCACGACGAGGTGGTGGCATTTGAGCACCACCACCGCCAGGTGTTTGCATAGCCAGGGCAGGGTTCATCTTGGTCAGGTCAGGTCCGGCAGGTCGGCCGCCTCGTGCCGAAACAGTGACAACGCTTGATGTCCGCACTACGGTAATACCGGCGTTTTCAGCTTGAGCCTTATTGTGCAAGAAAAGGAATGAACGGTGGATGTGGCGGATGACTCCGCTCCGCTGCTCTCCATGGAGCTCGCGGACAGTGTCGCCAAGTCGAATCTCTGCGCCATTCTTATCAGTAGCGACTGCATCACGGCGAGGAGTGATTTTGGCTGCTATCTGGGTGGGCAGAATATTCCGAACAGAGCCATTCTGGTCCACAACGCGGAGCGACTCGCGGTCCACTTTGATGACACAGGCAACTGTGGCAGCATCAAGCTGGACGAGATCGTGAACATCATATATGCCAAGCTGTCCATCAGCAGCCATCTCAGCAGAAAGCCGGAGATCTTTACTGAAGACTGTGATCTCCTGCATGCTCATATCACTGAGTAGAGTAACTGTATCGTCCTTGACTTGGACCACCATACCCAATTCGTTTTGATAACGACTGCCTCCAATGACCTTGACGTGATCACCCTCTCTGAATCGTTTGCGAAGGGTGCGAACAGGCGCGTCAATTGTCTGTCCAGACAGCTCACCTTCGGTAACTTGCAGAGAAACGATGTCACCTCGAGTTGAAACTGTGCGACCAATAAGGCCCTGCTGTTCACCTCGGTAGACCTCCACTGGATCGCCCGGTTGGTAGGCTTCCTCGGCAGTGGACTTCTTAAGGGTCTCAGCGAGCGAAGCCAAGTCAAGGTTAGCAGTACCGTCTTCGCCTCCGCGGGCAAACATTGTGACTTCCTCTAGCCTAGGGTTGACATTCTTGGTATCCAAGTGCTGGACTCGCATATCCTTGATGAGGAAGCCGTCCACGTAGTTGTCGTTCAGGTAGTTCCACGATTTTCCACCGAGACCTGAAGTTGACGACAGGTACTTTGCGTGCTTCTTCTTTGCCTCTGCCTCGCTGAAGAGGCGCTGGGGAGGGCGAACAGTATTAGTTAGACCACGCTTGCGCTTGGATTCAGCTGCAGGGGCACCAAGAGCATCGTCGTTCATTCCGTAGTCCAGTCGAGGAACAAGGCGAACAGTGACATTCAGTCCATTTGTTTCAACCTCCTCGATCTGTGCCAAATCACCCGAGTATTTGCCGCGCTTGATACGGACCCAGCCACCAGGCAAAAGCTCTTCGGATTTTTGAACACGGAAAAGATCAGGCATTTCCTTCACGGGAACCAAGGTCATCTTCTGGGATGGATAGTAGAAGTTGATGGCCTCCAGACCCTCGGTGACATCCGCCTGTCTGCGGGCTTCACAGTAGAACCAACCCTGCATAACATTGCCACGCTCAAAGGCTGAAATGATACGAATCGGGTTGCGGGAGCCTGCTGGGCGTTCTTCAATACGTTTCTGGATCGAATAGACGACTTCCTTCTCTTTGCCAGGTTTGCAGCGGCAACCCCAAATACTGGGATCCTCCACACTAGGAAGAAGAAGTCGCTTCGGGATGACGAGCGCATCTGAAGCTGCCGCACGGTTCCGTCCGTATCGCTCCTTAAGCATCTGTGCCTGCTTCTCTGCGTCCATGCTGGCATCAATCTCGCGCTGGCGATCCAATTGTCGGTGACGGCGGTCATCTGTCTCGGTGCCTCCGGGTAGCACATCGAGATCATCGGGGTGGGTTTCCATGCCAAATTCGGCGAGCTCATCCTCTTCATCTTCGGCTTCGTCCTCTTCTTCATCGACACCGGCTTCGATTTCAATGAAAGGGTTGGCCTTCATTCTCTTACGCGGGCGATGGCTCTATAATGAGAAAACAAGTTAACAGAGGCCCAGCATGAGGCCAGTCGTAGAGAACGCACCACTGCCTCTTCTTCATCCTCTTCCTCGTCTTCCTCGTCATCATCTTCTGCTTGGTTGTCGCCCTCCTCGTCGTCCTCCTCGACGTCTTTGGCATCATCCTCTTCGTCGTGGGAGTCGCGTCCGTATTTCACATCGTCCTCATTCGCGCCGTCGCCGCCAGATCTCTCTTTCTTGGCGGGCTGCACTCCTTTGTTAGCCATCGTGCTTACCAAAGCTCGGTACGTGGCAGACTGACCTTGGCTCTGGGCTCCTCGGCATCGGAGTCTTCATGGGGGGCGGGGTTGAAGTCATCGTCCTCATCCTCGGACCCGAAGTCCTGGTTGAGAAAGTTGGACATCGTCGAGATTCGCGTCGTACAGGGTATCAATAGAAATGTGGTCGCGCTGTGGACAAATTGGGACAGCGATTCGGGGTATGAGAGCGTTTCTATACAATGCCAGCCTGAGTCAGTGTAAGCCGACAAGTGAAAGGTCAAGAGAGAGCACGTACCCAAGCCAGGGAAATCGCGCTGTGGTCGGGTAAAAAGATTAGATGTAGCTGGAAGTTAGACTGTCCCGGATTGTTTTCAAGAGAACAGCCTGGTCCGAACGGCGTCAGATCGATTCTTTGTGATTGAGGTGATGTGTAGGCGCGATCGGAGAGTAGGGAAGCAGACAATTGAGCTCTGCGGGCAATCAACGAGTTCCGCGACCGCCTACAAAGAACGAATCTCGGGCTTCGAAGATAAATTGTGCGCGCAAGGGATTCCGGGCCTTTCTCAGGAGGGACGTCAGCTGAGAAAAGGGAAAGGAGAAATTGAATCGGAAGGTCAAGTCGAGTTGCCCAGGTGAGGCTTCATTGCTGCGTCGGTGGTTGTTATGCCTCGCCGTAGTACATTACCTTCAACCCTACATCAAATAACGTTAGGGCACTGTTAACATATCTATGTGCCTAATATCTGTGAATATAGACGTTAAGCTCTTCATGGATCTTCAATTTGCCTGTAGGCTAATACATCAGCTATAAAATATTACGCAGATGATTATGCCTATGTATAAATCGACGACAACCGACAAAACAACCTTTTTGAAAAGCACTAAGATATACTCCTCATTCTTAATGCCGTCTAAAACTTGAGTCAAGCTGCTCAAGGCTGCTTAAAGCAATATGTCACTTTTAAATAGTTTTGGGCCATAGAGCCGTGCCCTAATTCGGACATCCGAACTATGTGAACATATATTGAAGTCACGATAGCACCGCCATTTGCTTCTTACTAGAGCTCAACAAACCCAAATAAACAACAAAAGTCAAATACAATAGATATATGGGAGCCTCCATCTCCCAACAGAATGAACAAGACTATGGCTCTACCTACCGATTGGTAACCAGCCCATGGCCATACGAAGCACGCCAAAACGCAGCACCTTGTTCAAAGTCATCGGTGAAAGACCTTTCGATCTCAAGCTGAAGGACACCTTGTCTAATCCATGTCTCCTCTTGTAGCTCAGCGAACCGAAGCAGCCAGTGAATTTGAACCGACTCTCGGAAAGTATCCCAAAACGGTCTCAATCTCTGATTGAGCACGCGAAGTTTCTCCTTTGTGGCCTCTCTCAACCTGCTCGTCCTTGTCTCTCTTTCCGATCCACGCGGCAGCTCTGTGGTCGACTCCATATGGGCTCGATTGTACGCGATGATGATGTACCAATAGATTCTTTTGACGCCTTCGGCATCACGCCAGGCTTCTCTGTCAAGACGAGACAGGACGATATCGAGAATCTGCACACAGTTGGCGTTCATATTGAGCGCGGCGTAAAGTGCTGCGTCTGTGCGTGCTAATTCCCCGAACCCGTATTGGTCACAGAACCATTTGATAGTTGCTGGCTGGTTTCCTTTGGCGGCAGCGCGTAGAGGCGTAATGCTCTCGGGGTGGTTGCGTCTATTGAAATTAGTCCTTGTCCTTGGTGACACGTCCGAATGTTCATTGAGCCATCTCATAATATCAGAACCGTTCGGGTTCTCAATTGCCCGGTGCCAGATTGTTCGAGATGTATCGGGCCGTCGATCATTGATGTGCTCTTCGTCCGAGCTCCAATTGGGTGGATCTGAGCGATTCGGGCTGGGTGTCCTCTGGGGACTGGGAGACCTAGTGGGATAGTACTCTTCTTCCTCCTCGCTTTCACTATCGTCGTCGTTTGTGTCATTCCCCTGGTTATTACCCTGGTTTACTTCCTGCCCTCCTGGAGGTCTAGGCGCAGGCCCTGGGTGCCTACGGACAGGAGGCCGTTCACCAAACCTAGGAGGAATATCTGGGTCATTCACATAAGCGATAGCAAAATCGGCCCTAGTAGGTACGCCATCGAAAAAGGAATGATCAATAGGGTCACCATATTCAGCATCCCGGTTCCACAGGTGATGAAGCGGTAAATTATCATAAATAGGATCACCCTCTGGCGGAAGACGGTAGGGAAGGGTGTTCCTAGGAAGATATGCAATATTGAATTTTTCATACCGCCACAGCCATTCAGCCATGTATCGAGAAGCGAAGCTACACAACTGGAGCTTGAGACCATCATCATTCCACAGAAGTATAGGGAAGCCTTTCGATGAGAACTTTTGGACCATCGCCATAAACACTTGTGGGTCTTTCATACGCGCCACATGGTGTGGGATGGACATTCCCCCGATGCTTGTGGGCATATGTCTGGGA
The DNA here is from genome assembly GCF_001773325.1 of Penicillium arizonense. NCBI lineage: Eukaryota > Fungi > Ascomycota > Eurotiomycetes > Eurotiales > Aspergillaceae > Penicillium > Penicillium arizonense. The sequence continues at coordinate 218,897 of NW_019173289.1, read as the reverse complement.
TCGACCCCGGCGTTCAGAATTTCATCAAGCAACCATAGTACCAGGCCTCCTTCGCTGCCCGGGAATAATGGGACTGCTTCAATTGCCGCATGAAGAGCGGATTTTCCGTACATGTCGTATCCTATGACATTGAATAAACCAAGCTGGCTTGCCATTGCGATGCATCCGGTGCAATGACATTCTGATATAAAGTTGTAAAAGTAGGTCTTCTGTTTGGTACCGGTCATGTTGCTGGCTCTGCGGTTGAGCCGTATTTGCTCTGCGTTGTTGTGGGCTGTCTTGAAATCTGGGTAGACCTGCGAGGGCTTGAAGTGGATGTTGAGATATTGTGCGCCTGGGCCGTCTCGTAGCCATTGCCACGCCATCACGGCCAGCCTTGGTACTTCTTCAACAAAGACATGCAGGGCATGGAAGTCCGTTGTACTCGGCTTATCGGTTATGATATGCAGTAATAATGGGAGGAGAAGCTTAAACATGTCCTCGGGCATGGTGGTGAGATCAAGATGGTAGACGGTGAGCTCAAGGGCGCGCCTGTCCGGTTGAGTTCTTTCGAGGATTCTAACCCAATTTAGACCAATGGCATTCGAACCCTTGAACCCACTGAACTGGAGAGGAGTAACATCGGGCTCACTGCGATGGCGTATTCGTTGGGCAATCATGGAGACGAATACGAGCGCGGTGGGTGGGGAAGTAGTCGCGGTTCCATCCTCAAGGATCCTTTGCAGAAGAGGGTGATTGGGCGTGGGGAATAGGTTGATATCCGGGGTTGGGTTATCCATGGTGGTTAGATTCTCTCTTCAGATTCAATGCAGGATCATATGGTTATATCATACGGACGCGTATGTAGTGAGCGCCTATAGCCTGCCTTTTATCTAAAAATAAATCCGAGTTAGAGAATTTTCGAAGGGCTGGAAACAAAGAAAACGGAAGAAATGACAAAGGCCAATAATTCCGCAGCGCTTCTGCTCGAAGTCAACATTGTGATCGTGTCGCCGAATCAAGTCGAGGCCTGTACCATATCAAATACATGCCCCGTTTTCGAGTAGACCGTAGGAACCATGTAGCTCTTTGGCTTGGAATATACCGACCTTTCATGGAAGTAGCCTTTATCAAAGAACGATGGGTGAAACGAGCCACGGCAATAAAGTATGCAGATCGAAGACAAAGAAATTATTAACCACTCGAAAGGCAAAAAGTAAATGAATAAATAAATCTTATATCTCAAAATCCGAAGTACTATGAAGCAAAGATCCAAAAAAGGTGATCTCACCATGAACCAAGAAATATACAAAAAAATTCAACGTATGATACAAGACAAACCATAGCAAGATCAACCAAAAAGAAGCAGTCACAGACGAAAGGATATCTAGCCAAAAAAAAAAAACAGGGAAACAATCATGAACCAAGACGAGGGACGGGCAAATCTCTATCGTCAAACCCAAGAATCAACACACAAACGAATGCTCTATAGCTTCATGCCAAACATGCCATGAACACGCAAGCTCTGACGCATACTAAGGTCAAGCATGATCTCCTCACTACCACCAGGGATTGCATAAGCACGAACATCACGGTAAAGCCTCTCGACCTTACCACCCTGTCCACCACGGCTATAGCTCAGCCCACCGAAGATCTGACTCGCCTCGCGAGCGCAGAACTCGAAGCAAGTAGTAGACTGGGCCTTCAAACCGGCAATAGCACCGCCAAGCTTGAGCATGGCCTCTGTCTCTTCCATGCTCTGGCACTGGAAGATTATGTTCTCGAGCCAGTTATAGGTAGCCTCGATCTGGCGGGCCATGTGGGCGAGTTTCATGCGGATGACGGGGTGCTCGATGAGGGGCTTGTTGAAGGTCTTGCGCTTGTGTGCGTACTTCATGGATTCTTCGTAGCAGACACGCGAGAAACGCAGGCACTGGATTACGATTCCGATGCGCTCGTGGTTGAAGTTTGTCATTATCACCTTGAACCCTTGGTTCTCCTTGCCGATCAGGTTCTCGACTGGTACCTTGACGTCTTCAAAGGTTACGTAGGTTGTGCCGCTGGACCATACACCCTGGCAGTCCATGCGGCGGGTGCTAACACCGCCGGCTTCGCGTTCGATGAGGAGGACACTGACTCCGTTCATGCCGGGCTTGCCGGTGCGCACGGCGGTGGTAAAGTAGTCGGACCAGATACCGTTTGTGATCCACTTCTTCTCGCCGTTTACGATGTAGTGCTTGCCATCTTCGCTCAGCTTGGCCTCGCAGCCCAAGTTGGCGACGTCACTGCCCGCATCAGGCTCGGTGATGGCAAGACAGATACGCTTGTCGCCGGCCAGGATACCCGGCAGGATTCGGTCGACCAGAGGCTTCTTGCCGAACTTGACCAGGGGTGGGCATCCAATGCCGAAGCCTCCGATCAAGTTCCAGACCAGACCGCCGCTGCCTGCACGCGACAGTTCGTCGGTCAACAGCATCTCGTGGAACAAGTCCCAGCGATCTGGTGTCACCGACTGCACGCGGTGCGGGGTGTGATTCACAGGGTATGTGACACCCAACAGACCGGCCAGGTATCCTCGCTCACCCATCTGCTTGTAGATATGGGGCGGGACCTCCTTGCCCTCGTCCCATTCGGTCACATATGGCTCAATCTCGGACTCGACCCACTGGCGGACTTCGTCTCGGAGGGCGGCGTGGGAATCGTTAAAGTAGGGGGAGGCATACTAAGGACGCAGAAAAACATACATTAGTCTCTGTATACCCCGATTTAGCCGAGGTAGCAAAACTTACACCCTGGTACCATGAAGGGTCGGCGAAAGGAATCAAATCTCCGTAAGGATCCTGCGGCGCACCGGTAGCAGGCGGCGTCACAGAAGAAGAGGACTCAGACTGAGGCTTGGGCTCGGGAGCAGCCTTCTTAGGAGCCGGCGCCGGCGCCGGCTCAGCGGCCTTCTTGGTGTCCAACGAACCGATTTGCAGCTGACCCTTGTACTTCTTCAAAATGCCCTCATTGTGGTACTTCCAGAACTGCTTCGAGGCGTCCTTTCCGGCAACGCGCTGGAGAACTAAACGTGCATAGTCAATATACTGCTCTTGGGAGTGGCGGTTAGCCTCGGTGACGACGTACTCTTCTTTCCGCCTGTTCAGATAAGGAATGTTAGCATGTGATCCTTACGCAGGGTGGCGCATGACTTCGGACATACCAGGGTGCTCGTCTTGGAACTTGGATACATCGTAGACGTCTTCATCGATCACGATCCAGAGGTTGTCGCCCTTGCTGTGCGACGCGACGTCGTCTTTGCTAAATGTCTTTGCCATAGTGTCGGGGGCGAGAGTAAGAGGTAAGAGGTGCGGCGGGGAGGTAAAGATAGAATATGGTGAGCAAAGGGTGTAAGGTGGGGAGAGAAGAAAAATAGTTAAGTCCGGGGAAGCTGAAGGAAAGATATATGAGTCTGGGGTTTCATAAATAATTTCCGGTTAGTTCGGGATATATTCCAAACCAGGACAAGTGGTGTAGGATTCCAAAGGGGGCCTCGGAGTATGAAAATAAGTTCACATGCTCTATGTACATTTGTGCAGCAAAGCGTAAGAATCCCTTAGTCTCTTGTCTGTCGGCTGCTGATCGCTTCGGTCATCCCCGTTGTTGGACTCTTTATTGGCTCGAGGTGCGTCATAGTCAGAATGCCGAGGCAGACACACGTGCAGGGCGGTGAGCTGAGGGAGCATGTGATCGATGAGTATAGAAGGACAAAGGATCAATTATCGCACATAGTTAAAAGTTGAACAGATCAAGTGTATATTACTAACTAGAGAAACTATATATTCCGACTGTAAAAAGCCTGGATATGTGTAACAACAGTAAGTACGGGAGAGTCCAGTCATGGTATAACATTAGCTACTCCCATGCTTGCATGTGCAAGTACCTGCATCCTAGAGCCCAATTTCAAATGCCCACGAGACGCCGCCATGACACTTTTAAAATCAAGGCATACTGCTTATGGCAGATTCTACGGTGCAGAACAAGCTTACGTGGAGAATGCAGTGCAATTTACAAAGTGGATAAACAAAGGAAGTCTCATATCAATCAGTTGAAAGCCACATCAGCTTCCAATAGATCAGGTCCAGATAGACAGCCTGATTAGTCTAGTAATACATCCAGCATCAAGATTCTATGACGCATCTCCTTACTCCTCCTCACCATCTGACTCGTACGAGAACTCGTCAGGGCAAGGCGCGTCCTCCACACCTTCTTCATCTTCGTCCACCGCCGTTAGAACACCGGCAGCAGCACTGGCTCCACCAGCAGTAGCAGCAGACAGGGCAGCCCGAGCATCAGCCCGTTGAGGGGTTTGCAGGGCCGCGGTGCCGATAGCCGCTTGCAGGCGGTCCTGGAGTGTTTCGGTCTGAGGGGGTGACTGGCGAGCTTCCTTGCTGGCCTTGAGCTCAACAACTTCGCGAGGCTCGTCGGGCTGCTTGTCGAGGACAACGACAACACCACCAGTGGGCTAAAAATACTGAGTTAGCGCAAGATTTGTGATAGTATGTAGGATTGAACATACCCTCTTTACCGGCTCATACCGCGGGTCTGGGAAAGTGAGGTATTTGAGCTGAGCTGGGAGTACCCTTGACAGGTTGTCCAACTCGTATCCGACCTTCTCCCGTTCCGCCTTCTTCTTCTGACCCTCGGAGGCAGCCTTCTCGGTCTCGGTGCCTTCTTCGCCTTCAGCCTTGGTGTCTTCCGTCTCCATAGCATCCGGTAGCTGATCAGAGACCTTTGGTGTCGTAGGGGTCTGATCAATGTCCATGCTCTCACGGCGAGCCTGCTTCTCCCGACGCTGAGCACGGCGCTTGGCCTGGGCAGTGGTAGAAAGCACGGCAGTCTTCACCTTCTCGGGGGCCTCTTCGGTCTTCACCTGTTGCTCAGGGGGATAGTCGAAGAGACTGGGGCGGGTGTTGCTGTGGAACTTGAAGTGGGGGACCTCAAGCTTTTGGTCAACGCCAATGACGGATGTCGGGGCGAAGCTGAGCGACAAGAAATGTGTGAGAGGGAACCAGTACCAGTACTGGACGAAGACTGCGGCACCAACAATACCGGGCATGTTGAGGTTACCGGTCTGTGTCTGCAAGCTGATGGTGCAGTTGCGGCCACCGGCATCAATGATACCGAGGGCAATGGCACAACCGAACTTGGCCATGGCATCTTCGTGGCGGTCACCAAGCATCTTCATCATGGTTTTGCGAAGGCTGGTAACACGGGGGTTCATAGCCTCGTTCTGCTGGACGAGGACCATGGCGAGGGAGATCAGGGCTCCCTGGCGAACGAAGTCGGTCGAGTCCTTGAGCATGGGCTCCAAGAGATCAATTGCTTCGTCCAGGCCAGTTCCAGCACAAGAAATACCAAGCGCCATGGCAGCACCGTAGCGGACGTGGGGGTTGTACGACTCAGAAAGTAGCTCAACCATGCGAGGAACGCTCTGGTGCTTGCGGAACAGGATGAAGCCCAAGCTGAGAACAGCGACGCGACGCACATCATCGTTGACATCACTGACCGCAACATGCAGAAGCTTGCGAACTGCCTTGTTGCTGCCACTGCCACAGTAAGCCAGGGCAATGGTCATGATACCACCGTAGCGGAGGGTGGGGTCAGGGTCGCCGAGGAGACCATTGATCAGCTCGTCGGCACCTTCCTGGCGACCATACATGATCAAAGCCATGCCCATGGCGAGACCACGGACGATCTTCTCGTGCTGTGTTTCGTGTGCGTACTGGATCATGTCCTCGAGAGCCTTCATGTTACCAGTGCCAAGCATGATGAGACCCATGGAAAGGCCGACAGCCTCTCCGTTGAGGGCGGAATCAGTGTAGAGAACGGTCCGCAGGTCTTCGAAAATGCCTTCGTCACCCGTGGCCATACCGGCAACACCCAGACCAAGAGCTCCACCGTGTTGAACGACTTCTTCTGTGGCCTTCTTGAAGTGGTCCCGGATGATGTCAACGGCCATACCACCGTGGTTGGCGTAGATAAGACCGAAGGCATAGAGCGAACCACCTTGGCTGTAGACAGATCCAGAGCCTCCGACCCCAGCGATGTGCTCACGGGGTAGATAAGGCTGGAGAAGCTTCTGACCCTGGCTCAGGTTGCCGCGGTGGATACAGCCCAATGCGGCAGTAGCCGTGAACTTGGACCAGTTGACTGCCTTGCCGAGCCATTCCAGGTTGTCACGGAAGAACTTGTCATGGGTGGTTCCCGCATGCATGAAGGCATTCGAGAGAGTCACTGCAGTGTGGAAGATAGAATTGCGAGCTTCGAGGCTGTCGCGAATCTTGTTCAGAATCGCGATATCCGCCTTGTTGTTTCGGTATAGGAATTCTAGGTTCAGCTGGATAGTCTTAATACCATCGAGAATCTGGAGAATGTTTTTAAATGCTGTGATCGCATCATCCGGCAGATTGGTATTCTTATCACCCGAAGGCCGGGAAGAGCTGCCCTGGTCTTCAAGTAATGCGTCAGACTCCTTTGGCTCATTCTCATCCTCGTTTTCCTTCTCGGTTTCGCTTTCGGGGACAAGCTCAGCGATTTCTTGCCGAACCTTCTGAAGGAATTCTTGTGTGCTGTTGTCGTAAAGGTCGAAGGAGATTTGGTAGGCGACCGCAAGGGAGCGGGAATCACCTTTCTCGACCAGCTGACGAAGAATGACGGAGGCCATAGAGTGTTCATTAAGGAAGACAACACATTTGGCAATTGAGAAGTAGTCAGGGGCCGGGATCTCATTCAGCAGTTCCAAGATAAGTTTGAGGATCTAGAAGGAATACCGTTAGTTGACTCATTTCATACGGGGGCTTGGGATCACAAACCTCGCTGCGGAAGGCCCGCTCTTGGACAATGCCCATGCAAATATCTAGAACATACTCCATCAGCTCCTCGCTGCTGCGAGAATCGCCCTGCTGCTGCTTCTCGTCGGAGCTAGCGCGCAGGATAGCCATGCGGAGCACATCCAGACTCTTGGCCTCGATGGCAATTCCAATAACTTGACGGTATCGCTTCTGGCGGAAGCATTCTTCGAACAGACGCTCAATAACAGTCTGGAGTTGGCCCTGGACACCGCGCTTCAGTACGAGGGGGGTCTCCTCGTGCTGAACACTGGTGTCATCGCCACCGGGGTGGGCGGCGTCAATACCGGGAACCTCGGCGCGAGAGAGCAATGATTTCGATGGCAACGCGGACTTCGAGAACGGTGTGATGGGGGATGTGAGGCTTGCAGATGTGCTGGTGGCGCCGTCGCCTGATGATGGGAAAGAGGTGTTCAGGTTGGCGGACTGGTCAGCAGTAGGCCGTTGGGCAGCAGATAGAGAGATGAAAGTGTCGACGCATTTCGCTGTGTTCAATCGAGTATTAACCATCCAAATTCAGGATGATGGTGATGGTTCTCAACTTACCAATGATGGTCTCCTCATATTCGCCGCCGTTCTCCAACTTGAACAGCTTTCCAGCGCCCAGAGCAAGGACCATGCTCTCATTATATTCCTGCAAATGGTAGTATACCTTCGAAGCAACTAACGCCGCGAGTCCGCGTTCTGGGAAGGATTCGTCTTCATAGAGAGCCTCACTGGAGGAAGAGTTAGCAGGGGTGCAGTCATCGGTCGGACTCGGCAGGAATGGCGCAAGAGCGAAGACTGATCCAAGCTGTCACAATTCTGGGAGAGAAAAAAACTCACATGTCAGGAACAGCATTCACAACTTCTGTCCAGAGCAGATCGATCTGAGAATCTAATGACTTCAATGCAAAGACCTTAAGCTCTGGGTCAGGCTCGGAGAGAAATCCGACCAAACCGGCGGCCGATACGAGTCCGACCATCTTGATTGGGATAGACGGCTCGCGTCGAAATTCACGGGATGGGTTTCGAGGATAGATCGATCTGTTGTTGCTGTGATGAAGCAACGGGATCGGGAGGGAGCTTGGAGAACAGCGAATCAGCCCCAGGGTCGAACAAGGTACAAAGGGGTAATCAGGTGCCCCGAGAAAAGAGAATATAGCAAGAAATACAGAAGATGATTAAATGAAAGAGACGAAATGGATGAAGGGCACGTACAAATAGAAGCTGGAAGCAGACAACAGAAGCTTGCAGGCGCGAGACTGACGTTGACGGGAGAGCTGACTGCTGACTGTGCACGTCACGTGCTCATCAGCTGCAAGGCCGCGGACGGACCTGGAATCACCTGGCGAGTGATTCTTACTTTGGTCTGGTGATCTCCTTCACAGCTGGCTGATCCATGCCTGCAAACTACTAAATAGCTGTTTTTCCCAGGGCCACGTAGCTCCAACTCCAGTTTGAAGCTCCGCCGGCCACGCTTCCCTGTCCGCCATGTCAACACTTCTCCAGCAATCGTTCCGTGATAAGAGGCTGCCTCCAGTCCCAGCAGCAGCTTCGACGTACCATCATGACCCTCTCCTATATGTTGAACGACAGACGAAACACATACAGCGTAATCTTCAGGTTCTGATTGACGCGCAAAGCGACGGCCTTCTCTCTGGACTGGCACGACCACGGTCAGACGAATCCTACAGCAGAAGCTTGAGTCGAAACACTTCCGAAGCTAGTCGCTCGCAATCCCCTTCTGCGGTCCGCGCTAGGCAACCTGCATCCAAGAAAATTGGACTTCGGGCTGCTCGAGATGGCATCTTCCAATCGATCTATGACCTACTGAAGCTGCGAGAGGAAGAACGAGCTATCATTACGACTCAAACGGAGGAGAGAGAAAGCGCGCTACATGATATAGAGAGCTTTCTCTCAAAAAGAACCGGTCTCGAAGAAGCCATCGCTTCTATACATGGCGATCAGGAAAGCCAGCATTCAAAGCAACTAGAAGAAGAGGCTCGGGCCCTCGCGACTGACATTCATGAATTGGAGACCAGGCTGTATGAGATGAAAGCTAAACATCGACATCTTGTCAGTGAGATTTCACATATCAACAACTCGGTCGACGCGAAGCTATCTTCCTATACTGAATCTTTGTCCATACTCGACTCCGATATCCGAAAATACCTCCGAGACCCTCCCATTCAACCGATGTCGCAACGTTCGGGTGAATCAACCTTCCACTCCTTGAACCCTAAACGCCGCACACTTGACATGGCCCGGGAACATTGGAACTCTGAGCAAGTCGGTTTACGCAGTAGACAACAGAAAGTAGATGGAGAGATTCTGGCGCTGGAAGAAGGAGGCGGAGTGTGGAAACAAGCAGTGACCGACGTCACCGGCTTTGAGAAGCGCCTCAGGGCCAACATGCGACATTATGTTGAGATGTCCACGCCAGCGACCGAGTCCGAACGATCCACATCGACAGACTACAAAGACGAACTTGTTAAGAATATCTTGGATGATTTGGAAAAGACTACCCAATGCGTTGAATCGCATTTGGAGCTCGCCGAGGACAAGGATTGGAAGCTATTGGTTTGCTGCATTGCAGCTGAGCTAGAAGCTCTGCGGGAAGCAAGGGGTATGCTTCTTCCCGCATTCGGCTTGCCGGTGCATGAAGAGGATACACCCCTGAACTCGACTGGCGATGCTTCTCCGAAGGACCAGGGCCAGGATGAAGACCATCAGCCCCCCTATGAGGATCCGCTAGCCCACGACGACCCGGAACCTCCAGCTGACTTGCTGAAGGATGCAGATTCTCATCATTCGGATACTGGGTCAAGGTCAGAAGATGATGATGAGCCAGATCCCGCTTGGTTGACCTGATGGAGTATATAATGAATTATGATATATATTTGTGACACGATCTAAGTAAATATTAACATATACTTCGGCTTTTTAGATTGAAAATCATCCCTCTATTCCCTTGCCTCTTCCGTAAAAGTTTATTCTAGGTTTGAGGCATCATCAATTCCATTATGTATACTAGGATTGTTTGATCCTGGAAGTCATGTTCATGTTGCGTCCAAACCGCGAGTTCCACTGGGGGACGGACCCGAGGCCTCACCGAAGACACTCCCTGGACTTCTTCCTATCAACAGTTCACCAGCGTTTCGAGGCAAATAACCATGCCGTACGATTAATACAATGATGGATCTTCCATTACCGACCTTTTCATTCGCGATCCCCTCAATCCATGATGGCAAACAGCTGGAATGTCGCATCTATCTCCCACCCGCATTCCAAAATATAGAATCAGCAACAGCTTGGGAAAACCGCGGCGCCATCGTCGCACACCCATACGCACCTTTGGGAGGCTGCTATGACGATCCTGTCGTGGGTTTCATCGGCGGCGAGCTGTTACATTCAGACTGCATCGTCGGAACCTTCAATTTCCGGTACTATTATATTACCTACTCCTGGTATTGGATCATGAACCCAAGCAGCTAATACACTCTATAGCGGAGCCGGGAACTCTGAAGGACGAACAAGCTGGACTGCCAAACCCGAGCTAGGAGATTATGTCTCATTCTACGGGTTCATGTTGAAGTATCTTCATCAATTAAAGCTTGCATTCTCCCCAAGTGACCAAGCAAACTCATCCAAACTTCACAACACGGGCGAAGACGAAAGCCCAGATGTACGTCTCGTCCTGGGCGGCTACTCCTACGGGTCCTTAATCGCCTCCCACGTCCCATCACTCGAAGTCATGCTGGACATTTTCCGATCCGGGCCGACATCAACCTCAGCCTCCACGCATAAACCAACGCCAAAATCCGAGATATGCAAAGCATCAATGCGGATAGCTACATCAACCCTGGAGAAATTCCCAATGACTCACAGTCACAGTCTAGCTGACATCAACCCCACCGCTTTGACAACCTCCATCTCCTACCTTCTCGTGTCTCCGCTCCTACCCCCAATTAGCCACCTCCTAACCTCCTTCTCGACCTTATCACTGAATGTGAAAGCGGATACTGGGAGTGATACCCGCATCCCCTGTCGTCCAGCAGACCAGCAGAGCACCCACCACACTCTAGCGCTCTTCGGCGACCAGGATACATTCACCTCTGCTGGGAAACTGGAGAGGTGGTCAGACGAAATGGCGCACATGCCGCGCAGTCAGTTCCAATTTCGGAAAATCGATGGCGCGGGCCACTTTTGGCGCGAAGATGGGGTTGAAATGCGGGCAAGACATGCGTTGAAGGTGTGGCTTGGTCAGATATGATATCAGTTGCTGCCCAGGTAGCTATTCCACTCAAATATGTTGACCTATTGTGGTATACGGAGTTCCTTGACACGTGAAGATCGGAGCGCACATGCTGCATGCATGTGAACAAGCCCCCCGGGGCCCCAGGGGTTCTGATAAGCTCGCGATCTAGGATGCATATAGTTAGGGAATACATAGATGTTTAGATCATATCAGATGATATCAGATGGGAGACAGAGAACATAATCAGGTGAAATTGACTACAATGTAAGAGACGAATAAAACATTGCCAACACTGCCCTGCCAACATTCAAGTTATTTAAGGATCTTCCCGGTGAGGGAAATGTTTCCCCACCGGGATCTGGGGTGTGTTCAGATGATGCGTGAGATCATAGGAAGTAAAGTGACTGCATAACCGGCGATTACCGGTTATCAATAATTTGATACCCCAAGTCGACGCCAAGTCGCGTGATTGCTACATTCCAAACCTGAAGGCTGAAAGACTGGGTCAAGTTAGGCGGCCCAATTCCGGGGAAAATAGATCGGGCGGATCCTCGTGACGTTTTTCAGACCGCCCAGTTCACTTAACTCTTGACTCTTGCAACTCTTCATATTCTTACTATTCTAGTCTAAGTCTTTTCTGATCTTGACCTTGACCTTGGGCTACATTTCGGAACCCGGATGGCTTGCTTCCGATGCACAGGCCTGCGATGTCGGTGTTGGGCGACTCCACAATAGTCCAGTGCCATCATGGACGCAAGCAAGCAACCGAACACTCAGAACATGTCCACACCAAATCCCAACCCCCGCGATCCCTGCGGAAAGCAGTATCGATACCAGCCGTGTCATCCCTGGTGAAGGACTCATGGAATTGGGCCGGCGACACCCTACACACCTACCGCGATGGCCTCAACAAAGAACAACGAAAACGAAAGGCCGAGATCGAGGACCGGAAGCAGATATTGTATATGCACATGAAAAATGTAAGTCTATGCTGTGCACCTGGGCGCTAGGGGCGGTCGCATATGCAGAATCATCTTGGCTAACCAACACTCGGGACTGCAGGCCGTGTCGTACGAGGAATGGCGAAGTTGCGCCAGCGAACTCGACGAACTGGAAGACAACAACGCTTGGAAGCAGACGTTCGAGTCCCCCGAATACGACAATCAGTTGGTCCAGGATCGGTTGCGACAGCTGGAAGAGGCGCGGATTAGTTGTGATGTGAGTCGGATGCTGTTTCTCGTGCGCACGGCGCTGAGTCGGGATCTGGCGCATATGAGCAATGCATCTCTTTATCGGCATTCGCATATTGGTACTAAGGACTTGATTGATCGGTATATCACCACCGCCTTGGAGACTATCACTACGCTGGTCGATCTGTCCGTCCATAATCGTTGCGATGGACTGGAGCTGAAGTATATCCTGGACCAGTTGCTCGCAGCTCGGCAGGCTTTTGGCCGCAGCGGTCTGCTTTTCTCTGGGGGGGCGACTTTCGGTATGACCCATATTGGGGTTCTCAAGGCTCTCTATGAGGCCAAAATGATTCCTCGCATCATTTCAGGAGCATCTGCTGGTAGTATTGTGTGCGCAGTCTTCGGCACACGTACAGATGACGAACTGCCGGCGCTGCTGGATACCTATGTGCATGGAGACTTTGCTGTTTTCAATAAGAAGGGCCAGGAAGAAAATCTCTTGCAGAAGATGACTCGCTTTTTGAAATTCGGGTCGTTCCTTGATATATCGCATTTGGCGAATACCATGAGAAGCTGGCTAGGAGATCTGACCTTCCAGGAAGCATACAACCGCACTCGCAGGATCATGAATATCTGCGTCTCGAGTGCCGGTATGTATGAGCTTCCGCGGTTGCTGAACTATATCTCTGCGCCGAATGTGTTGATTTGGTCTGCTGTGTAAGTGATCTGCTCCGTTTTTCTCTGCTCCCTGCTAATGTCAATCAAGGGCTGTATCATGCTCTGTGCCTTTCGTGTTCAGACCATTCACCCTGATGGCCAAAGATCCTTTGACAGGAGAAACAGTGCCGTGGAATGACCTCCATAAGCAATACATTGACGGCTCTGTCGACGGCGATCTGCCAATGACCAGGTTATCAGAGATGTTCAACGTCAACCATTTCATCGTCTCCCAAGTCAATCCTCATGTAGTGCCATTCCTCCCCAAGGAAGAAGGACCCCAGGTCGAGGCAGAAGACGGACAATCCTTCATTCCTCGATGGATGAACACGATGACACACCTTGCAAAAGACGAGGTTCTTCATCGAATGAATGTCCTCTCAGAACTCGGAGTTTTCCCAACATCGATGACCAAGTTCGCTTCCATCGTAAAGCAGAAATATCACGGTGATATCAACATCTATCCGGAACTCATATCCTCCAACTTCCCCCGACTCTTGGAAAATCCGACCACGGAGTTCATGCTTGCGGCATGCCTAAGCGGCGAACGGGCGACATGGCCACGGCTGAGCCGGATCCGAAACCACTGCGCTATCGAGCTCGCACTAGATAGTGCGATTCAGAAGATGCGGGCCCGGGTAGCCTTCAGTCCGAGTCAGGTCGATTTACGAATGCCCAACCCCTCTCGTCACTCGATTGGTTCAGTAGACAGCAATGGAAGAGGCGGACGCCACAGACGGCGTGGCTCCCACAGCCATGAACTGGAAAAACGACGTTCAGGTGGGCAATCGCGGCAACAACCAGTCCGAGAATTGCGCAAAGCACGCAGCACCGTATCTCTCGAGAACCCACCTCTAACTCTATCAAACGAGTCAATGCAACCGAGGACCCACCGCCGGACATCTTCGGCATCCTACAACAACGGAGCAATATTCGATATCGGATCTAGCAGCGATGATGACTACGAAATCCCGCGCTTGTACACAGTCCGACCTCGACCGGCAGGCCATCGAGCGTCCTCGGAGTCAATTTCCTTTAGTGGAGCAACTGCAAACTACGGGCTCCGCCACCCCGTCCGATCCCGGCGATCCTCATTCTCTTCTGGCCTAACCTACAATTCTTCCGCTCCCACTTATCGAGCCTCGCCGAAGCAGGTTTATGCCTCTTCGGCTCGTGAGTTTTCCACGACCGTACCACCCTCATCCCGCCATCTGCTCGGCATGACCCCAACACCAACAATCCATCCGAGCTCTCCTGACCTTTCCATGCGCAAACAGCGGCACTGAAGAGCTTTAACGGGCAGTTCAGGTACCATCGGTGCTCAACACCCACAGGCCGCTAATCATTCTAGTCCCCTGAATCGGCTGGTCAATTGGCATGGGAAGCACATTTCCTGCACCCCTTTTGACACATGCGACACAGCATCCACTACAGTATATTCGGGTTTCTTCACTACATTTGCTCCGGCTTCGTTCTTTATAGGGTTTGGCGTTGTAACACGGCCTGGGCCCACCGCCCGCTATACAATTCCCCCTTTCTAGACTACCTCTATAGCATTTCCTTTTGGTTTCAGATTTCGGCATGAATATTGCATCCAACGGATTCACAATGATTTGCTTTCCTTTCTTCATCCTTGGTTATCTGACAGACATGTGACGGTCTCGAATGTATGTATAGCGGGGAAGTGTTGCGCGTACATACGCCAGGTGGCAAGAGCAGCAGCCACGGCCCCAAGATGAGATCAAGCTCGAGACTGTTAGTCCCGATTCCGGCTATACACCCTGTACAATAATAGTGCACATGTAGTTTTAGTATCAGGTCTCAGGGTTTTAGGTTAAGGATACGAGCTTCTGCCCGTGGCGCTAGTCGGCCCTGAAGCTAAGCCCTTTCCCACCATAAGCTCCGGCCCCAACCGGCTCAAAGGCAAATCAATCCAAATGGCCCCGTGGATTCAAACCTTGGAAGACAAGCTTGGCAACTGCATAGCCAACTACATAGAAGACAGTGGGGGTTCGGCAAACCAATATGAGGAAAGAATCGGCATTTATAAATTTAGTCAGCGGAGTTTCAAGCGCTATGGCCCCGGGGGCCCTCGGGGCCAGTGAACAACAAAGACGATATGCCAAGATGAAGTCGAGACGCAGACATAGATCATGGATCATGGATATGCAGGCTGCAACGCGTGTATGGCAAATTGTATCGAGATTGGGAAGAGCTAAGAGGAAGTTCAGGAGCCGTCGATCTTTCATGCCACGGGACCCACCCTGCTGGAGCAGACATTGCTTGATCCAGTCAGACTTCCTCAGTCCAGCCCCAACCCCCAATTCCTTCAGCGCTGACGACGACTGTGATGTTTTATTCTTTGGGATCCGCCACTCTACTTTTACCCTGGAACAAGGGCATCTGTCTATTTACAGCCTATGTCATCGGTGACTGAGCATCCGCGGATGTTCCATCTTCAACCGTTGGGAAAAGTCCAATTTTGAGTCGCACTGGTTCTTGGATTGAGCACGCTACTAAGACCCTCATTGGGAACAACCAGGAGGCCCATATCGCCGATCCGTTAGTGACCATTGGACCTCACTTATCAATCAGTGGCTCCGCCAATCTATTCCCCAATGCATAACGTTCGAGTCCACTTTATTCCGTGGATACGTGGGAATTCTGTGACACAGACTGTATCAGCCTCGATGGACGCGCTGTGGCAAATCCAGCGTGAAACGAAGGAACTGCCACGCTGTGACAGGGATTGCTCCATGGGGCTGGAAATGATGAGATGCTGATGCGGCCCCCAGCCATCATGGTGTGCGGCTATGATGTGCTCTGGCACGCCGAAGAGGGGCTAATTGGCACAATGCAGACAACCCTGAATGCAGGGTTCGCAGGGAAACAAGCTTAACGGACCTCTTTCTCAAAGCATTCATCGGCCGGTCCCGTTTTCTTCTCCTGGAGCGCCGTCTGCATTGGGCAGGTCCTACGAACGACATCGAAGCCCTAGGATGTGATACGGACAGACTATCACGGCAGATCATTGATATACACGGAATATGATCGTCGCCCTATTTTCTGGTACCTGCCTTTGGCGCCTGCAGCCTAACCGAACTGTCGATACCTGCCCTGTTGAAGGATCCAGGGACCACTTTTTCACCTCTTCCACGTTGGCTGGGCTATCGGTTCCTGCAACGCCTTGGAAAATACCTCAGCCCCAGACACCGCAGTTGCCGGGTACCTGCTGGGCCCCATCCCTGGCGCTGTCCCTGACGACCATAAGGTCCCTGAAGGTGAAGATCGTCAATACCCACTTGGATTGTTTGGTGGATGGTCTAGCCTGTCCACCTGGCCAGCCTTCTGGGGCGATAGAACTGAAGTCATGGCCCGATCACGGAATCCATACTGGCCTGATGACCCAATGCTCCCAGATCAATCCTGATACAGCGGCCAGTCTTATAAAGACTGCTCCATTCCTCCAGACCAGACTTTCCCTTCTTTTTCGAACTATCAGTCTTACATTTGATATATCCATCCCATATATCAAAGCCTGTTTCGCAATTTATACACCTCCATTCTTTACTTGTTTCATAAATTTATAAACACCAATCTTTCACAATGAAGTACACCGGCTTCGCCGCTATGGGCTTGATGGGCTGCGCCCTCGCCCTGCCCCAGGGTCCTCCCGCTCCTTTCCCCGGTTCCCCCAGTGACGCTCCCACTCCCACTGGCCTTCCCCCAACCGGCTTCCCGACCTCCTCGGCGACCTCCTCGGCGACCTCCTCGGCGACCTCCTCGGCGACACCCTCGGGCCCCCCTCCCAGCGGCACCCCCACCCCCATCGCCTTCCAGAAACGCGACGGCTTCCCCGACCTGCTAGGCGAGATCTCCTCCAGCCTGCCCTTCACCCTCCCCGTCGAGAAGCGTCAGGAGCAGCCAACCGGCACCCCAAGCGGTACCCCCAGCAGCACCCTCAGCAGCACCCTCAGCAGCACCCTCAGCGGTACCCCTTCTCCAACCGGAAGCCCCTCCGCCCCGGCCGGCCAGGGCTTCGGCGGCTTCCCCTTCGGCAAGCGCCAGTTCCCTGAGCCCAGTAGCTTCTCGACTCCCTCGAGCTCGACCCCTACCCCCTCAGGCACCCCCTCAGGCACCCCCTCAGGCACCCCCTCAGGCACTCCCTCGGGCACTCCCTCGGGCACTCCCCCTCCCTTCCCCACCGACGCTCCCAGCGGCTTCGAGAAGCGCCAGTTCTTCCCTACCCCATCGGGTCCCACCCCCAGCGGCTCTTCCTCAAGTGGCACCCCTACCGCTACCCCCACAGGCCCCCCTCCCTCGGGCTTCCCCCTCCCCCCTCAGTAAATCCTTCACATTCCTGAGCGGCTGAGCGGCGCTTCTCCATCTACGCGCGTGTAGAGCTTGCAGAATGTGCGTCTGAGATTATTTGATGCCGTCCGTGGACGTCTCGCGCGCCTCTTGTACATATCTCATGCTTATGTTTATGTGCGAGGACTCGTTGCTGGTGATGGTATCTTTCTTTTTTGACGTACATACTGGGATTGAGTGACTCAGTGCCCGGTACTGTATACTATATTACTTATGGGCTACGGATTACGGGTTATAGATTGGGTTGAATGGTTCTTGTTCTGTTTCTGTTGCTAGAATTAAATTCTACTTTACCTTCCAGATTGGAATACACTCGCTTTATATTTTGAAGTATTGGGTTTCTTGTAGCTTGTTTCGTCACTTCAAGTGTTTGAATATAAACTCCGAATAGGCCGATGCAGCCAGCTCGACCGCTGATAATCCTGTTGCTGTGCAAAACATCGAATATGCTATCTTCGTTCGAGCGGCCGCTTCCACGAATCTGTCGGAAGACAAACTTCCACCAAAATGAAAATAATGAGTATCAAAAGCGTATGGGTAAGCTTTTCTTGATTGGATTACGTTCGCTTTTCGGTTACACTTGCCTATTCCTTTGCCTTGGAGATGCGCTTTATTATTGTTTTGTTTGCACGCATCATGCACTTTTTCACCCTCAGCTTTATGATGACGATGCGAAATTTCTTATCACATACACTGTGTAGTTAAGGTATTAGAACTTTGCACAAACATATTGGAAAGGAGACTAACTAGACCAAAAGGGATGATAAAACCCCAAACATGAACTAACCCTATAAGAAACCTATTCTAATTTCAATATCAGCTATCCTATAACTAAACCTTCAGGATTGACATAAGATAGATACCAGTAATTCCGCTTATTAGACCTGTGATCGACAGATAGACTGCATAAGAAGATCACCACCAGGCTACGATTGAGGAAGACTCAAATGAGCTTCCCAAGCCAAAAGCAAACACCCTTGTCCCACCATCTCTCTCCCTATATGAGTCCAGCAGGTGACCTGCACAGGAATAGATCGTAGGCATCTGGAAGCAATGAAAATGGCCGTAGAATGGCGGAATCTGATGTTCTGAACCCGTCTCGTCCTTTATGTTCGCTTGAAAACTCACCTTGCCTTGACTTTTGAGAGATTCAAGGGCATTGAAATGGGAGCGCATGTTGGGTCCGGGTCTTCGTCGTGTGACGGATGCAAGGGTTGGATGAGTAACTTTGAAAGAAAAAAGAAGGGGAATCATCGTTCTTAATCGCGTCGGACCAGGACGAATGGAGTCCATGAGGCCGACTGGTCTTCAGTATTGGCCGCAGGTAATAATTTCCGGCTTGCTCAAGGGATTTCTCTGGAATCCGCCAGTTGTCGCCCATCAAGGGGAGTGCTCTCGAGCGACCGCTTGTCGTTCTCTTGTGACCCCTGCGTCGTTCTCTTATCGATTTTATATTAGATAGCAAGAAGGAAGTCGAAAATATCCCACGGTACACTGTCCTTTTATTTCTTTGATTCCTGTTCACCTAGCCGTCTGGAAACTTTAGATTAATGCATATTACATATGTGTCCAACATGCCAATCTTTGAGACCTCCGCAGCTACACCTTTTTTTATCGGCGCCAGGATCTGCCAAACCACCGTTTTATCTTGTGAGTGATTCAATCTTTGCTTCCGCGATTACATAGTGTGTCTTGATAGAGGACGCACAAAATAGCCACGTTGCCATAGGTTCGCCAGATGACACGCTCGCATCTGATCCTTTCTACCTCAAAAGGCACCTGGAAAGCTGCGAGTGACTCAATGGAACGGGAACCAGTCAACGAGATTATCAAGCGGGCATGCCACACTGTCGCTGTACACGTTGGGGTTTAGCAATCTTGGTATGAATGGATGGTGAGTTGCTTCCCGGGACAGTTGTTAATATCCATTTTCCCTATCATAATATGTACTTGCTGTAAAGAATGCACGTGGCAAGTCTACAACGACCTATCTGGAAATATTGTTTTGTTATCAATCACAATATACAACGATATACACGGGTGAACTCTGAAGTACACAACTTGATCTTAAATCTACAAAGGCCTGCTCCTGCAAGATCGATCCCGGCTGCAAAGCTCACTGGCATGGTAATACTCTTTGTTCATGGTCGCTTCTGTCAACTCTCTCAACAACTAATTCAACAAGCACCCACGCGCCCCCACACCACATGTTGGCAGTTTATCTGTCATTTTGCCAATTCGACTGCTAAGGGTAACAATGTGACGGGAGACTGACCTAGATCCGCGAGTTTGTGAACGCTGAGGTGAAGGCTAACTGGCGAGCTATGTCCTGTTTCTGATCTGGTATCCCTGCAACAGAAGAAGAACCTCCTTCGCCTTACCTAGACGTCTTGCTACTAACCACGCTAACACATGCTATGATAGAGAGCTTTCGTCACACGTGACTAAATACCTAGCTCCAAGAAGAATTACCTCCCGAGAACATGCCTTGGTCTTGAGACAAGCCCAAAGTCTTGGACCTGCTGCTAAGGCCACTGTCGACAAGAACGACAAATACAACATAACTGGCGGATTGACTTTGAATGGGGAGCACAACGCAACTGGCGAACCCGATACGGGTGGCACGAAGATGAACACAACGCAACTGGCGAACCCGATACGGCTGGCACGAAGATGAACACAACGCAACTGGCGAACCCGACACCGCTGGCGCAAAGATGAACACAACGTAACTGGCGAATCAGATGCACCTGGTGTCCTTGAACATGACAGCTGGCAAATCTACATAGGTGGTGCAGCCAAAGACATTGGCGACGCAATCACTGGGAATGCCGTGGTTGTGTTTGAAAGGACGATACAACAGTCGGATGAATCATGGGGGACAGGAAACGTGGCACTAAGTTTCCCCGGGCGGGCTGAGCCTTCAACCTTAATTGCATCTCACCCCGCAGTCTGTCGATCATTTTTTGCCTCATTGCCATGTACTTCGCGATTATTACTATTTGTTCCCCAATACAGAGAGCGTTAAGTCGTGGATAGACTGGGCGTTCGGAGCTCTCCAAGGAACAGCATTCCTTTCCAAACGCTCAAAGCTTTAACGTGACCGCATTTCCAGAGCCCGAGCTTCCTGCATTCCACTTACTCTGTCCCTCTACTTACTGGAGTAGATCCCTCCTAGGTACTAACGCCAGACACTCGACATTGGGACAACTTGAGGAGAATGGCTGGCTGTTTGATTACTCTAGTCAGCAAGCCGGCTTGCACGAATCTGATGGGACCTGGTACGCATGTTTTCTTGCCGCTGGAGTGCATCGAAATGTCCTGGAGCTGGGTCACTCGCCACCATTGGTAGTGTATGTTCTGCTGGGATATCATGGACTGTCAATGCTGATAGAACTGAATCTATAGGCAGATTGACATGCTGGGATAGGTGGAACAGACTCGAGCAGGCATTAGCCAGTGCGTGTTATAACCGCACGAAGACACAGGGGGAAGAATGACTACAATGCAAAGTTTACTCGGGATGCTACTCGGAGGTCAAAGCCCGTGAGCACTAGCCTTGATGGCGAAGACAACGGGGAGAAGCTCAATAACACCGGTAGCAGGAACAAAACATGGTTGCTTGGTGGTATCATTCCTGAACTCACACGGTCAACAAGCAGACTTATTCGTTAATCCAGACTACCTACGCACATTCAATAAGAGCCTGTACAGATTGATCGTATCTGATAGTGGACACTGTAAGTGTAGGTCCTCTTCTCCTAGCTGCCTGGGAGATCGAGAAGAAATGAAGGTGGAAGTGTAACTCCTCTTGGGATGACGCTTTTGGGAACATTGAGGCAAATCAGCCCGTTGTCTACACATGAGAAGAGGAAGACTAGTGAAAAGGCTCAATAATCAAGCAGGACCACGATTAGTGACTTACGCTGGCTCATCGAGAACCTGATTCATTGAAAGGGCTAACCGTCGAGCCCTCAAATCGTTCCGATTAGGGAATCGAATAGAGCAGCGCACGTGCTCGAAAACATCAGGTATAAAACAGTGGCTCCTCGCCCTTCTTCTCTTTTCTTTTGTATTCTTCTTTTAATTTCCCAAAACACGTTTTCCTCTTCGTCCTCTGTCTTTTCGGCGATCTCCAAAACATTACATCCAATCAAAGAATTATTTCCATTTACCAGCCACGATGCCTTCCAAGGCACCCTCGACCCCCCAGGGCTCCACCCCCAAGACCGCGAAGGTCGTCTGCTCCGCCGTGAGCAAGTCGACGCCCATCAAGGCCTCGAAGGACGCCGGTCCCTCTGACCGGGACATTGCGTTCCTGCTGAACTGCATCAAGTTCAGCCACAACGACGTAAGTTCACTTTGGGATGTCAACTGAAATTACGGCTGACGTTTCTTTTTATAGGTTGACTACAAGCGGGTGGCCGATGCCCTCGACATGAACGTCCCGGCTGTCCGCATGCGCTACAGCCGGATCCGCGCCAAGATGGATGGCCAGGACGCCGGAAGCACTGGCGGCAAGGCCGCTAAAGCAGGCAGCGTGGGCGCAAAGGGGGCCAGCAAGTAGAGAGTTCGTGGGCGAGCAGCAGTGAGTAGGGTTCAAACCCCCTCACAAGATGCATAAGCAGCAACAAAGAGAGACAATCAAATCAAATCAATTAAGACAGTATAGGGAATCTTCTGTTTTCCGCGAGATTTTGCGTAGTCTACGTATAAATAGCGTCTAGAGTAGAGATATTTCGTGAATATTCGTGAGTCCTTTCGTATGTTTGTAAGCCTAAAATCTTGTAATATAAGTCGTATCTAAATCGTATCTGAGTCGTATTTGAGTCGTATCTACAATTAGATGCTAAAGTGATAATAACGAATTCTTCGCGTTGCGTTAGTATACGCGTATTTTTCGAAATTTTATATAAAGACTTAAATACTTATTTTACGACCGTCCTAAAAACTGTCCCGAAAACTGTTTCGAAAACCAATCGGCCGAGCGTCCTAAAAACTAGCTAGCCAGGCGCCCTAAAGGCGAAGCTTGGTAGTCTAAATATGGCTACCTAGAGATAGACATAACCAAATAGATTCTAGTATTTTACGACTAAAATATTATGAATAAAAGTAAGTTTAAGTAGAAATTGAGGGTCACGGTTGTTTCGTGATTTTTTTTTACGCGTCTAGCACAGTTCATAAGGCCTTAGTAAGTGCAAAGCTATACTAGACTTCTCGCCGATTCTCAACTAATCTAGGTTATATCACAAGCTTTCATCTTATCTAACGTTAATAGTTACTAACAATCGGAAAGTGGGGCGCCCCTACTATAGGCACCTCTTTCTACCTAAACAAAGAACGAATCATCGATCTTATATCAAAATAGTCTTTGGTGTAAGGGTCAGTTGTTGATCATATTATAAATACCCACAAAACCTTTCCCTACAATTCCTTGAATGCTGCTTTACTCAAATCAAGCTTAAGTAGTAGAAATATAAGGGTTTACAAGAAAATTTCGTATTTAAAGCCTTACTAGTCAACCCGTGATCTCGCACAGACCGCGCACTGCGAATGCCGAATGTGCGCATGTGCGGCCCAATGATTAGAGTTAAGTTTATTGACAGCGGAAGGCAGACGAGGCAGACGAGGTAGGCCATAATCTTAAAGGCGCCCGAAGGAAACCTTGTGATACAATGCTTCTAGTTCTCCTTGTATGTAGAGGCTAAAATATCGAGACTCTCAGGTGGAGGGGTATAATCCAATAACATTCTGCTCTATGGTTTCGCACTTCTTCGTCCTATAATTCTTCTTCTTTTGTTGCGTGTTATTCTTTGTTCGCCTTTGCCAATTTAGATGAGGAGATGATTGTTAGAAATCGCAGGCCATTGTTACTGTTCATCGAATAATTACATGGGTCTGATTAGAGACCTAAAGATAAAAACAGAAATGCACTTGATCCACATCGTATGAAAGAAGGCTCCAGGATGCGTCTATACAAGAGTTATAAGAGGCCGATAGAAACAGAGAGCAATGAGAAAAAGTGTCACACTGCTAGAACAAACATGCTCTGGGGGCCACAAAGACCAGATTCTATCAAATTGCAACGAGACCAATGATAACCATGGCCAAAGCAAGATAGCCCTCAACTCTAGGGAGCAGAGTGGCTGCGCCATTGAATGGAGTGGCGGACGGTGAAGATGTCGATCTGCCAGCAGCCGCAGACTTTGTGGCTGAGGCTGTAGCATTGCTTGCTGCCACCATCGCATTGACTTCAACCCAAAGTTCACAGGCGGAATAATCGACGGTTCCGACAGAAGCGGAGTTGTCGAAGATCAACCCGGGAATAGACAGATTTTTCCCTTGGTTCTTGAACTGAGGCCACTCAATCTCCTTGGTTGATGGTTTACCGTTTGCTGCCATTGCAGTCCACAGGTCCATCATCTGGCCGCCGAGCTTCCATTCAGCTGATGTCGAATTGCAATCCCCGCCCGGGAGATACGAATTTTCCAAGTTGCCAAAGACAAAGGGAATTTCAGCTGTGTGAGAGGCATTGAGATAGCTGACAGTAGTATCATTCATCGAAAACAGCCAAGGGCAAGTCGAGCCATGGGTGAATTGGTATGTCCACGCGGGGATACCTTTGCGAGTCGCCTGTGCCGCACCATACCACGCTGGGCACTTGTAGGTGGAATCGGTTATGACTTGGGTTATAGCCAAAAATATCTCGATTGAGGTCGTGTTCATCTCAGCAAAAACAGGGGAACTTTGAGCAATAAGTTCGGCTGCTGATTTGAACAAGGAGGGCGCATAGTACTTTTCAACAAGCGAGGCAGCGTTGCGGAAATTACTGCGGAGGAAGTCTTTGTATATCGATGCGGTTGGAATCTTTTGCTCTGTCTCAATCCACAGCAACGAATATACGATAGCTTCATTATAATCTGTCGGTTACTTGATTAGCAAGAGTTCACACGTATACGATGATGAACATACTGGATCCAAAGACGGCTGGGACTTGCACTCCACGGGTGTAGGGATCCTCGGCAATGAGACTGCCGTCCACAAAGGGGTAGAAATTGTGAGTGCCCTGGCTAAGGATGCTGAGAGAACCTCCTGCTCCATAGTATCCAATTCCCTGGGTCAGGTATTTATCGTTGTGGTATGCGGTCACTATGTCAGCACGTGTCTTGGACTGGAGACAAGTTTTCTATGGGAAGATCAGCATCGAGAACATGTATAACAAATGAAGAGCCGTGCACTCACGTCACTAGTGCTACAATTGAGCATCTTAGCATATGATGCTGCAACCCTCTGCTGGGTTGAATTAACGCTGAGGCTTCTACCTCCGCCCGATTCTGAGATGAGACTGTTCATCAAAGAAGGAGCTTGAGGAAGAGAGCCGATTGCGTATACATTCTCAGCACCGGCTGACTGGCCAAAGAAAAGAACCTTTTTCTAGAGTTGGGTACGAATGTCAGCTGTGCTTCTTCGCTTCCCATTTGAGATTTGATGTAAGTTGCCATACCGGGTCTCCACCGAAGGCGGCGATATTCTGTTGAACCCATTCCAATCCCATGATCAGGTCTTTGATTCCCTGGTTGCCATATAATGCAGCGGTCTCAAGTGCCATAAAACCGAGGGGGCCAACACGGTAGTTGACTGAAACAAGAATAGATCCTGCCTCTGCTGTGTTGCAGCCGTCGTAGAGGGGGTCCGAGATTGAACCTTCCGTTTCAGATCCACCGTATACCCATACTTTGACGGGAAGTTTGGAGTCCTTAGTGGCTGTAGACGGCGCCCAAATATCCAAATAAAGGCTACGAATTTGGCTTTTAGTATCCTTTTCCAACGAAAACATTATGAGGGGCCGGAGACCCGATGACTCGACTTACCAGTCTTCAGATGACAGTGCATCTGTATCCAATTTCTTCTCGGTGAAATCATCTGAGAATTGAATGCAGGTTGGGGCCGAAGTTGTTGCATTCAGCTTGCCTTGAGGGTATTGCTTTTTATAGGGTTTGGGGGGCTCGAAGCGTAGTTCGTCGACTGGAGGCTCAGCAAAGGGAATTGCCTTGTAGAAAACGGCATTTTGACCACCTTCACATTTTCCACCCTGAACTGTACCAGCATCGATTGTGACAGAAGGGGAGGAGGACGCTGCGGCTGCCAAAGCCGACAGAAGAGCTATCGAAAGAAGCTTCATGGCGATTGTGATAACCCAGGAAGTTCCAAGCCAAGGAGGTGATATTCAAGGATAAGAACGAAATCAAAATGAGAAGGGGAGCTTGGTGGTTTTATACCATTTCTGACCTTCAGAAATTAATACTTATTCACGACAAAACGCATACTTTCCCACCTGCGGGTACCTGGATTGACAGACATCATCTAAGCGTTGTCAGGATCGGCACTTTTGGGCTTAGTATTGGGGCGAGCACTAATACATTTCCAGCGCATATTGCGACCGCCAATCAGCCTCAAGAATAGCGAGCGGCTCTTTCATGATATCGAATTGGCCCCCAAGACTTCGCCACCCCAGGCGTGCCCCAGATTCAATTTTAAAAAGAGCTTAATCATTACCGAGCTTGATGTTCTAAATAAGGCAGAATTAATAAAATTAGGTTGAACATCCAGGGCTTCAAACGATCCATATCACATTAAAATGAAATCAAGTAGAAAATGCCAGTCACTCATTTCTATGTTTCGAAGTAGCTTTTCCGTGCTTCGTCGTTTCTGTTCTGTTCAAGAAGCTTGACTCGGTGCAGCATTGGAACGATGGAGCATGTTCAAGCCCCGGGGCCTGCCACTTCTCAACGCAATTTGGTGCGTTACTAAAGAAGCTATAGATGCTGCTGATCTTCCCCCTACGATAGTCCCGGGGGCACGGGCTGGTAAAAATAGAGGCTACTAAGCTGGGAGCTGATTGGCTTTCGCAATACTGTCCACTTTGGGTTTAGCTCCTATATGAGTGATTTTGTGATCAGTATAGTACAATATTCTAGACTCTATGAAATATCATGCACTATCCCCACTGCTGTTCGGTTACATGTTCTCCACATAGATAATGGGCTCATTTCGCCCTTGCGTCCGACATGTCGTTGTTCGAGGTGACATTGTATATTTCCTTCCCTTTACTGGCAGAAGTGGGGTTTCACCGAAACAAGGAACTCCAGTCTCACTTTGGGGCCAGAGCGATGGCATCAATCCCATGGCCTAGAGGGTGCCTACAGGATTAGCAGCGTCCATTTGCCATGATCCTCTAATACCAACACAAATCCACATACAGGCTATTGTATGTGATCATCGAGATTATCCTGTGCCGGCGAGACTTTTAGCAGTAAAAGCTAAGATACAGTCGGCGAGGGGTTCAAGAAACGATACGCAGCTGTTTGTCGAGCTAGAATCGATCAATAAATTCGGGAGAAACACCTACCATCCACCCAGACAAAAGCGCGGAAAAGGGACGCAACTACAACTACAAGATGCACTGATAACGCATTATGAGATATGCTTTGTTTCCCTAATCAACTTGCTCTGAGATGTTGCTTCCTTCTTTGATGTTCAGCTAAGCTACTAGGTGGATATTGAGGCAATGAACAGGAAGCAATTCCTTCATACACTGACTGTGAATTAACTGTGAGAATCTGATCGCAAATACTCAAGATACCAAGCCACGCGTCCCGAAACTCGCTTACCAAGATCATGCATAGGCGTTCCTCTTTCGCCTATACGGGTTAGACGAGCTACTTGGATTCAGCCCAATGTTGGGGGCCAAAACAACCAAGCACCTTTCAGCCCCATCGGCTTTATTCTTTGTTCTGAGTTAATGCTGGCCACATCTCAAAATTGAGGGATAAAGTGTTGATACCATCTGACAGCACCTACACCATGGTATATGATGGCAAACCTAGCAAAGGTTGCGGAAACTGTCGCTCACGCAAGATCAGATGCGACCAGGCTCCATCGGCCTGCTGGCAATGTATTCGTACCAATCGAAAATGCCCTGGGTATCGCGATGAACTCTCACTGATTTTCCGCGATGAAACCCAATCCGTCGCGCACAAGGCGCGTTCTACGTCTTTGCGACGCCGGGTTGCGTCCCGGTCGCGTCGTCGCGGTTTTCCACAAAATTTGGGATATTCTGGTATCTCAGACTCCTTTGAAGTGGTGTTTGAATACGGCTCTGACCCTGACCTCCACTTCCGTATTCAGGGCAAGCAGAGTCCTTTGAGAACACATCCTAACACCGGGGTCTCGAAACAGGAAGCTATCTGCTACTTTCTCCAATCGCACTCTTTTCAGGGTAACTTTCTCATAAAGGACGCTTTGGCTCGATTCCTTATGGCGTCTGATGGGTCACTGGGTCAGCAGGCAATACAATCTAGCATAGTGGCGGTTGCTAGCGCCATGCTCTCGCGTGTTCGAAGAGCTGGAGCATTGAGTCACGCCGCGCGTAAGGAATATGGATCTGCCCTCGAGTTTGTCAATCGGGCACTTGCCGATCCACACGAGGCGAAGACCAATCAGACACTTGGTGCAATTGTTCTTCTATCCTTGTATGAAGTGAGTGCTTCCCTCCCAAGGAACGAAGCCACATACCAATATTAGTAGATTGTCGTATCAAGGGCTCCGCAGGAACTCGAGGGTTGGACAAGCCATATTTCTGGGGCTGCAGCACTCCTTCAGTACCGGGGGGCTACACAATGGCAAAGCATAGTAGGCACCTGACTTCTTCTTCACTTACGATATCAGATCGTTAGTGACAGAATCCCGAGAACTAGGAAAGGACTGATCAGTTCATAGACTACAAGTTGCCTCCAGCGCGACTTCCTTGTTCCCAGCTCTGTCATGGAATGTACAATCCTTGAAATCTTCCCCGAGATAAAGAGTGATGTTGGAAATAAACTGAACTTGATCATCGGCAATCTCGCGAATTTACGGACAAATATCCGCTCTCGAGAATTGACCGACCCCCAAGAGATCCTGAGTGCGGCATGTGCCATCGATGCCGAGCTCCTCGCTTGGTTAGCCGCTCTGCCGCCGGATTTCACATATAGTACCCATACACTTATGCCACTGGACACTTCTTTTGGACACCGCTGTCACGGAATCCGACCATATAACAACGAATACCATATCTACCCCGATATCTGGTCGGCCAGTGTCTGGAATCACTACCGCTCCACACACATTCTTGTCATCGAGCTTATAATATCCCAAGTGAACAAAATATCCAAGAGCTCGCCTGCCCCATTCCTCGAAGACAATAATTCATACTGCAAGTCTCAACGGGCGACAATTCGTCGCCTAGGTCTCGATATTTGCAGCAGTATCCCATTTCATCTGGGTGCGTGCAACTCGGAGGCACTCCCAGAGACGCCTATCCTTCCGCCAGAGAGCTATCTAGGCGGTCTCATGCTTCTTTGGCCCCTATTTGTGGCCGGCCTAGTCGAGTCCCCGGCTCATCCACAGCGTCTGTGGGCTATACAGTGCCTTCGAACCATAGGAAACACGTGGGGGCTAGCGTCAGCGCTGGCAGAAATGGATGTTCTCATTGTGGACCCGGGAATATTTTACTCGGTGGAAATCTATGGCGAAGCCGCTGATCCGCCGGCTGGAACGTCGGTGACACTGCCGTTTTCCGTATATCATGTGCCGTATTTCGATCTTTCCACTCTGAGGGAGTTTCGAAGGCTTCAGCCTACAACGGCATGAAAGTTTCGGGACCAGACTGGGGCTTTGTCTGAAGTAACTCAAGAAGTTTTGAATAACTATGTTTGTTTCTTCCCCTGTCCTCCGATTGGACTTTCCCAAAGTTGTCCTCTCTCGAAAGCCTATCGCCGACCGATCTATGTAATGGCCTTAATATGGCATTAGGTGAATTTGCTAGGGTTTATTTTGTGATAGAAACTTTGGATGAAATGGACCAAAGAAATGATGGCTTTCACAAGGGTTTCGTTGATCTGGGCCGGTGACATTCGGGAAACATGAAGGCTTTGAGCAGCAAAGGCAGGTTCCTTATCCAAGAACAAACTTAAGCTTCCTAAAACATTATATAGATCGCTTTGCTGATCAAGTACATGTCTGTTTGGCCATTCAACAATTATAAGGCTCAAAATAGCATAACCATACATTGTACTCCACGAGCCTACTCATCAACTCATCAATCTGAGCCTCATCAAAGCAGCGACTCAAATAGGAGTCTTCGATATCATACGGCCTCTCCTCAGCCGCCCAAAGCAAAAGTAACACCTCCCGTAGCCCCAGCTTGAGAATTCGCCATTCTCCTCCGTCTGTTATCCTTATTCATGTAGTTCTCTAACTTCTGTTCATACCGTGCATAGTCTCGCTGGTACTTCTCTTGGTCTTTGTATTTTTCTTGACGAGGCGGATTCGGCTTGATGCCATCGAAGAAGCCAGTGCCGAAACACATTGTGATTTGAGTTGGTGGAAAGATGGGTGTTGTTGGGTTTAATCTTTGCTGGGCGCAAGAATAGATGAAGGGAAATGATATTTGTGTCTCTTTGACTGTACTGGAGTGATTGATTTATATGAATTTGACTCACACGGCCTGCTTTTGCCCGAGTCTTGGCTTCGTCATAGGGGGCTAAAAAAAAGTGGCTGTGAT
Organism: Penicillium arizonense; assembly: GCF_001773325.1. NCBI lineage: Eukaryota > Fungi > Ascomycota > Eurotiomycetes > Eurotiales > Aspergillaceae > Penicillium > Penicillium arizonense. Next base: position 188,906 of record NW_019173289.1, on the reverse strand, counting down.
ACTTGGGGGCCTATGCGGGGACGTCACTGTATCTCCGTGGGCAGATGATCGTTCAGCCCTGCATGGAGATCTTGTGAATCGCTGATCTGAATGAATGTGGTTCGTACAACGTAATGAAACGGAAAAGTATCAGGCAGCTCATGCCCTAAAAGAACGTCATACTAGCCATGTAGGCGATGCAAGAGTAGTGCTTTCAATTCGGAAGAGTCCGATATCAGTACTACAGAGCAATAGAAAAAGGCAGAGCCAAAAGAGGGAGAAAGCAAAGCGACAAATGGTCGCGGTTAGCGGCTAACGGGTGCGTATTCACCTATTATGTGACCGAAAAGCGGCTCCCACCTAATCCTCGCCTAGTAAACACTACCTAGCTACTAGGCAATTTCAGTCTACTGTTGCTAGCCCCTGTTGTGTATCTCTTAGTGTATCATCCCCTTTAACACTATAACTAGTACATACGACCGCAGGGTGTAGAGAACAGGGCTTCCTGCCCGCTCAGCCGTACAAAAGCCACTTAATCTACGCAGCCGATTCTTGAAGCTCCTTAGACGGTTAATATGGCTATTGAATTTGACTTGGGGCGGGTGTGGGTGATATAGGTGTGAATTTTAGAGAATGAGGTATAGAGTTGAGAACGGGGTGAGAGGGTGGTGACAATATCACGGATCCTCTAGCGGCAGGGCTTGAGAAAAACTTGGAACGTTTGGTCCGAGTTAGATGGCATTTAGACATCCTGTATTGCTTTATAGCGGTGATGTCTGATCTTGCTCTGTTCTCGTGTCGTGCGGAATTGACATCGGAGAGTCCCAGATGTTCTCATCAAAATCAAACTTCTCATGCTCATATTGCCTTGCGTCCCACTCAGTCCAACCCCCATGGTCTCTGAGTAGCTTTGCTGCACCGAATTCAGCATTATCTTCTGCCAATTTGATTGCTCGGATGTATTGGTGCCGGCCATTTCCCTCAATTGATGCGCCTTCATTCAGAAGCAGCTGTAGCATATCAATGCGACCATGTTCCGCAGCACCCTCCAACGCTGTTCTGCCATTTCGCAAAGACTTTTTTGCGTTGACATCTGCTCCCTTTGCAAGCAGTTTGCGAGCAATACCGATATATCCTTTGATTGCAGCAAATTGGAGCGCTGTTCCGCCCCCAAAACTCAGCCGCACACTGGTTAGGATCCGCTCCAGCATCCAATAGGATGTCCACTATTTGAAAACTTCCATCTTCCACCGCGTCTTGTAATGCCGTTCTTCCATACTGAGACGAGGCTGGTCGGTTGATGTCTGCCCCTGCGTCAAGAAGAACCTTTACAATGTGCCTGTTTCTGGTTCTCACTGCAGTGCAGAGTATTGTTTGTTCTTTACCATTTTGCCCACGTTTTGTTCCACAAGATGCTCCATTCTACATCAGCACGGAGGTCAACCAGATGCCGTGTTAGAGAGATATCCTGCCTTTCAACCGCGAGCCAAAGTGGCGGATAACAGTCAATCGTGGTCTGGACCGCCTGATTCACGTCCGCACCGGCATCCAATAAATCCTGCACCAGGGCTTTGCGCCCGTAACTCAGGGCTCTGGTGAGTGCTCGTCCTTTCTCAACCGCAGTCCATGTTCTGGAATGTAGAAGAAACCCGAGTGACGTACCATCGCGCCAAATGACTGCTCTCTCAAGGATAGAATCGAGAACTTCGTACTCAATGGTTCCGTGCAGTTGGTACAGGAAAATACTGTCCGAGGATCCGTTGGCAACAACTTTGCATCCGGGATCAAGACCAATATCTAAAAAGCGCCGCACAAGAAAGACAATGTGATCGTATTGCAAAGCCTTCTCGAAGGCATTTGGGACAGCACAGGGCTGCCGTGACAAATTGTCCAAAAACAGTTGAAGAATTTCAAAATGTTCCGGACAGCATCGATACTCCTTGACTGCTCTTGTAAGTTCAAGGTCTCCGATTATTGCTCCTCGTTCAATCAAAAGCTTTGCAAATGAAAGGCTCTTTGGAAAGTCCAGGAAACAAATTACAGCTTCAAGTGGAGATGTGCAAACAGTGGAGAAATCCAAACGCTCCCAGGACCACTTTTTAGAAGACTGAAGCCGCTGTTTAGAAAACTTTGCCGTCATAGCAAATGGCTCAAGACCGACATTTTTGGGCTGCTTGTCGACGTTACGATCGAGCAAATATTGGACAAGACCATCATCATTTCTTCGGGACTTCTCGATGGCGGACACTATAATGGCCAGTCAGCATCAGGCGCGAACACCCTCTCCGTATCTCCACACGCACTTCCGTCAGGCTGGCAGAGGATGGTCCAGTAGCAGTTGAATAAGCCTTCTAGCCATTTGATCGTTTCTCCAGGCAATGGCGAATGCACGGCAAAGGGGCGTTTCTCCATGTGGTGGCGTGGAATTTGGAGTAGCACCACAAAACAAAATAAGGTTGAGAATACCCGTTTTCAAACTGTGGTATAGGCAATAGTCATTGCTCATTACCTGATGCAGAACATGGTCTATGTGCTTTCCATCATTCGAACCAGCGCAATGACGTATCAAAAGCTCCAGGACAGACAGAAAGTCGATGATATCTGCGGCCTTTTTTTCTGATGAGCATGGTTTGAGATTAAACACAAGATTGCTGCATCAGATTGGGAATGCTGGACTTTCCTATTCTCGCCCCACGCTCAAGATGAAGTCTTGCCATCCTGAAATTTCCAGCAAGTGTAGCGGCATTAAGGTAATATTCTGAATCGCGTTTGTTATCATCCTTTGGCGAAACGTCTCACTCAAACTTCAGTTTTGCCACGTAAGCTCCATTATCCAAGAGCACTTTGACGACGTCGTAGTGATGGTTTCTCACAGCTTGCTCGAGTGCGGTTGTCCATCTGGGCCGGTGGCTATGGCTCAGCTACAAATATCTATTTGGATCGACCCCACAAGAGAGTAAAGTGAGCATGCCTTTGGAAGACCCGGTGTCTACACATCAAATTATGGCTGTGCCGTTTGGGTCTCTTTCAACATTGTGAAGGAAGGGGAAAGAAAAGTCAGAAGAAGAAGAATGTGGTTGGATCAATGAATAAAATGAGATCGTGCGTTTCCTGTTACAGGTAACTGGTAAAGCAGACACAGAGTACCTGATGTAGTTTAATTTCAATCGAGCTTAAGATTAGCATAGAAACTGATATGTCTTGGCGAGGCATTGTAACAATACGTGTCGCATATACTAGTATTGTGTATTCTTTGCTTGTTAACGCAAGAAAGACTTCTAGTCAGACTATAGGAAATGCCTGAATTTGAGTTAAAATAGCGACATTATTCAAGAAAACGAAATCCATAGAAAAGTAAAATCAAACTATCTCTGACACCCAAGTTCCCCAAATAATCCAATCTGTTAGAAATAACAGATGACCGGCATGTGCTATTTGGCGGAAGCTAGAATAAACTTTAGCTTCTTGGAGAGCTCTCCAATCTGCAAACCCGTAAGTCAGTATTGGGAAGATGACAAAGAGTTTTCTCCAAATAAGTACTGGGAAAGGGAGGATACTCGCATTTGAGGGTTGCATCATGCTGAAATGATTTCCAGGGACGGAAAAGGAAAAAATATGGTTGGTCGATATAAGCGATTCCCATCCTCGGGGGCCGGAATCAGTGCGTTTGTCTAGAATCCAGCTCGCAGTGGCATCGGCGGCCAGTGAAGGGTTTTCCCTCCGCCTTGGGTCATTCAATCCATCACACACACCTTCCTGAGCCCATATAATGGATGTACGGGGTGATGAACCAGCCGATATTGGAGAACGGGCTGGATCGTAGGTACCTAAATTCTTGACAGTTGCATCAAAGTGGTCAAGCAGAAGTTGGCGCTTTGAATTTGGAAGTGCGGCGTCATCGGTTTGTGTTCCGCCCAGAACGCCGATGGAGTTTAAAAACTCGATGAGAGTGTAAGACATGGGAGCTAGCACTGTGGGACATGGCGCATCGATAAGGACCAGGTCATGAACCTTCTCGCCGGCGTCGATGAGCTGTTTGGATGCTTCATACGCAAGAACACCACCAACGGACCAGCCGCCAAGATGGTACGGACCTGAAGGACTGTGGTTTTTGATTGCAGACAGATATATTCTGACGACATCCTCGATACCACCGGTGTAGCTACCCGGGTCGTTGACGAAGGGGCAGACTAGACCGTAAATCTCAAAGTCCGCGTGAAGCTGTTGTAGCCCTGCATAGGATGCCGGGGACCCTGAGCCATCGGGAAACAGAAAAAGTGTTTTGCTGCTTGTTGGGTTAGACCGTTTCTGGAGAAGGATAGACTTTGCTTCAGGACCTCTCTCCTTAGTGGAGGGTAAAATGTCTTCGGGCCGTAGATCATTGTTGCCGCTAACCAGAGCTTGCGAAACTTCGTCCATTGTGGTATGATGGAGGAAGAAGTCCATAGGGAGCTCAACGCCCTCTTCTCGGAGCTTTCCCAGGACAGTCAAGCTCATCAAAGAATCGATCCCCAAAGAGGCAAGGTCTGCTGTTACTTCTAGCTCATCCTCAGCGAGACCGGTCTCCTCCAGGATGATATGTCTCACGAGATGTAAGGTATCCTCGGCTGAGCTGTCTGGTGTGATGACCTCAACAAAAGAAGACCCTGAACTTGGAGACGAGCTGTAGTGAGCAGCAGCTTGATCATTCGAGCGGCCCTCGCCCACTATATCGTTCGCGACAGCATGTGGCACCTCATTCAAAGAATCCAAAAGTTGAGAGATGGTAGAAAGTTCAAGAAACTTGCTGTGAGTAATATCAAGGTCCATCTCCTCGCGAAGTCGGCTTACCAGAATCAAAGCCATGAGGGAGTCAACTCCGAGCTCACTCAGGTTATCTTTGGGAGATATTTCGGATGCCGCTAGACCAAGCTCTCCGGCGATCAAGTCGAGCAGGGAGTTAGCTGACTGTTCAGATTGTCGTTTGACTTCTTCGGTTGTGTTGCTATTGACCTGCGTGGGTGGAGCTTGAGCCTTTGGAATAACCGGTTGCGAATGTTTCTTGTTCGGTGCGACTTGTTTGGCGGTCTCTTTGGCGGCATTTACTCTAACCGGCGGGAGAAGCATATCAAGAATGCTTCGTGGAACGCGTTGGAATCGAAGATCTTCGATCACACCGACAATTTCTCCCTCGTGCAAAATCCAGACGTCACCTCCAAACATTGTTTTATCAACCGGTAACATTCGAACGTAGGTTTGATATTGACCACCAGAAATGAGCTTCTGGGCAAAGCGCATACTCTCCCATCCATGAGATATGTAAACAGCATCTTGGTAGTTGATGTTCTCATTTCCATTCATGACAAAGCCTGACAGGTGAGCCAAAGAATCAATCCAGTAAGGACTGCATTGGAACGAGGCGTCATCGCCTCGCTCATCCAGGCTGACCGTGGCGGAAGCCTCATAAAGATTGCTCGCCAGGAGAACCTGACTCATTCGTTGGTACTCAGGCGCATAGTCCACCAGGCTGCTGAAAAGTCGATAGGCCAAGCGACTGGTAACTTTACTGATTTCTCCCAGATTTGCCTTGGTTTCCAGTTCCTTGATGTGTCCTTGTACCAAGTGAAGGCTATGCGACCAACGTCGAAGCCACTTCTCTGGCGAGCCATACTCGACAACACAATTGGCATGCCTGGTTGCTACCTTTTGCCCTTGTGTAATAGAATTATATTCGAGACGTACTTGTTGTGAGGTTTTGTCGACGTGCGCAATGACCCGCAAGATACGATTCTCGTGCTGTCTGGGAGACTTGATAATCAATGGCTGTGTTACCTCCATACCAGTGACGTTTAGGCCAGGCAATTTAATACCGGCTTGAATCTGCTGCTGGATGTGATGGGCGATGGTCTGGGCAACATCTGCGTAGATAGACTATACATATGTATTAGCAATTGTCATTTGTTTGGGGTCTTGTTCAAAGCGAGGATTGGCTGACCGATGGACAAAGAGCGGAACCATTAACACGATGTCCACTAACGGCGGCATAGATTTGGGAATCCCAGAGATCCGTTTCGAAAACCGCGATCGGATCAGAACCACTGTAGTTCTCTTCCACGACCCGATGGACAGAGCTTGTCAGCTTCTTTGCAGATGGTTCAACTTTGTGGTCGGAGGGTTGAATGGTGGGTAAAGCATCCCCTTTGCGCAGCGTCCAGTCATTCCGGTATTCCTGCCAGTATCGTTTGTTGTCAAAGGCATAGGAAGGAAGAGAGAGAAGCCGATGTGTGTGGTCGAAATCGCGGTGATACTCGGTCCAATTTATCGAGAAGCCCTGGTCATGCAAAGAAGCTAGACCGCTCACGATCACTTTCCATGGCTTCTCCTTCCGCTTCAATGTTGGAACCTTGAGATGTGTGTCGCCCAATATGCCTCGAATCATGCCCAGACAAATTGGATGTGGGCCGATCTCAATGAACACCGAGGCTTCATTAACCAGGCCCTGATCTTGTGATGACTGCACAGCATTGGCAAATTGTACCGTGTGCCGGCAGTGTTGGCGAATATAATTTGCATCAATTCGTTCCTCTGCAGCGAGTGGACGGCCAACATAAGAGCTCAAGATAGTAATTTGCGGTGCACCGAAATTAATCGCCTTGGCTACCTCTTCTAGGTTATCAAGAATGGGATCGACCTGGGCCGTGTGGAACGCAAACGGAACTTGCAGCTTAGTACAACGAATCTTTGCTCCAGATAAATGCACCTCCAGCTTATCGATCACCTCTCTTCTGCCGGCAAAGACGGTTTCCCGCGGACTGTTGGAGCAAGCAATTTCGACTTCCTCGGGGAAAGTAGACAGCAGTTCCCCAACAACAGCAGATGATTCTGATACGGCTAGCATAGAATGGGTATACGGCTGACAGTGAGTCTCTAGCAGACGCGCCCGGTGGCCAACGAGGAAAATGGCATCGCTGATAGAAAGGACGCCAGCCACTTGAAGAGCCGCGTACTCACCGAGGCTGTGACCGATGACTGCAGTGGGCTTTACTCCCCATGAGCGCCATAAACGAGAGAGGGCCATTTGAATGGACACTAGCCCGACCTGAGTCTGAATAGCCGATAGCTGATTGATATCGGAGACCGTCCCATCAACCAGGGGAATAAAAGACGGGTATCCTTGCTGCCTTGCAATCCCGTCGAATAGCGAGATATCAGCGCGGAATTGAGTCGATTTTGCGTGCAGCTCCTGAGCCAGGGCAGCATAGGTTGCACCCTGGCCGGTGAAGGAAAAGATCACTGAGCGTTTGTGGCTCGACAGAAGTGAGTTATATGGCTCCAGTCCCTGTTTCTTTTGCAGAGCCGCTCGGATCCCTTCAATTGTCGGCTCGGCGACTGTTACTCGAAAAGGATAATGGGTTCGACGAGCGGTTGTCGTATAGCTCAAGTCTCCTGGCGAAATATCTGGGTTGCTGAAGGTGTATGCAATCAGTCTTTCCAGGTTGTTCTTCAATGCCAACGCTGTATGCCCGGAGACCGTGACTGCGTGCGAGGGACGAAGGTCCTCTTCCTCGCGGGCACCGGGCGTAGGGGGCTCTTGGATCAACAGCGCAGTATTGCCACCCTATTTAATTTTGTGGTCAGCAAATGTGACTCTTTCTGAATCTCAGTAGAAGAACTTACAGCGGCGCTGAAATTATTGACGAGCACCGTTCGCTTCGGACCTCTAGGTGCCGGCAAAGGGGTTTTGGCCGTAGCGATTCGGACACTGTCAGAAAAGTCAGAGATTGCCGTGTGAATATGTTATCGAAAGTCTTACTTTCTTGCTTCGAGATCTGGAAAGCCTTTGTTGATCTCATTTTTAATCCCAACATGGGGTGGAATAACCCCTTTCTTGAACATCAGTATGGACTTTATCAAAGATGCGACTCCAGATGACTGTAGTCAAATTAGCTTTTCTCAAACTAGAAATAGGGGGATAGCGCAGTGCTTACAGCTTCTCCATGCCCTATGTTCGCCTGAATTACGGAGTTAGTATCAGATTGAACCACCACGATGAAAATTGGATCGGCTTACCTTGATAGCTCCCACGTACAATGGATTATTAGCAGGTCGGGAAGGATGAGCAGGAGCAAATACATCCGTCACTGAGCGCATCTCTGTTCCATCACCGGCCTGCGTCCCAGTGCCATGCATCTCAACATAGCCAACGTCAAAGGGGTCCACACCTGACTGCTGCAGAATCTCACGATACAACTTAGACTGTGTTTCGGCATGTGGGTGCGTAATGCTGATTGCCTGTGCGGAATGGTTTGTAGCAGCACCAAGAATAACGGCGAGAACATTGTCATTGTCAAGCTCAGCATCACAAAGCCGTTTAATGATAACTGTTCCGACACCATCTGCGCGACAATAGCCGTCGGCATCATTGTCAAATGTCTTGCATGACCCGGTCTTCGAGAGAAACTGGCCTCGACTTAAGCCCGAGAATAGGTCGGGCGATGTGAGCACGCTCAATCCACCGGCTACTGCTGTGTCACAATCACCGCTCCAGAGAGACGTACATCCAAGCTGAATTGCGGCCAAGCTGGAAGAACAGGCAGTATCGACATTGAAGCTCGGGCCCTCGAATTTGAAATAGTAATTGATTCGTCCCTGAAAGAGTGAGCCGTCTTGAAATGTTGAAGCAAGGAATAAGTATTCGGACACCTACAGGTCCAAATGCGCGGATTCCACCAGTGATGAAATAAGTTCCAATATCTTGCGATGAGTTCACATCCCGGTAGTCATCGCTAGTTTGGCCATAGAAGGTTCCAATGCGATTCAAAGCCGTTGATCGTGTTCTGTTGGGAACATATCCGGACATTTCCAATGCCTCATAAGCTGTGACAAGAGCCAGCCGTTGCATGGGATCTGTCTGCAGAGCTTCTTTCGGGGACATGTTGAAAAATCGAGGATCGAAGTCTCCAGGTCGGTCAATGAAGCAGCCGTATGGTGTCCAACTGGTGTTCTTTGCCTTACCGTTCGGGTCTACATGCTTCTCAGCATCGAAGCGGTCTTTAGGAATCTAATTTGACTCATCAATACCTCATCAATGCGACCGACGGCGAGCTGTGCTTACCACTCGATGCATGTCAAGACCGGCCTCCAAAACACTCCACAGCTCTTCAGCACTTTCCGCACCGGGAAATCGACCCGACACACCAACAATAGCAAGGGGGGCATTGTTGTATGCTCCCGATGGCTGGAACTGGTCCTTCCGAGAATCAAGAGTGATCAAATCCCGAGTGACGACGGCTGCTTCCGTTCTCGACCTAAGTGCCGATGCAAGGCCCTCAGCCGCTGTAGTTGGTCCGACCACATGCAACGCGACGGAGGCGGTGCCGTTTGCTTGGATTTGAGTGACGAACTCGTCAACCACCAGGTCGAAGCGCAATGGTGCTTGCAACGTGTGATGTACAACACTCTTAAATAAACCGAGAGAGTTTGGAGCATCGACCGGCCTTCCTGTCAAAGGACAAAGAAGAGTCTTCCGCGTTGGAAAGCTAGCCAAAAACTCCGGGTTGACACCCGCTCGGTTGAGGAAACTGGGAAAATCCAAAACACCGTGTATATGTGAAGCATGGTATGCTCCGTAGATCGGGAGTTCTCTCATCCTCTTGCTAGGATCGGACTCGGTCAAGCTTTCCGTGAACCGACGCAAGGCAGGTGGTGATCCACTGACTGTAACACCGTTCAGGCCAATGGCACTGATAAAGCATCGGTGGCGGAGAGACAAAATACCACCAGCATCATAAACCTTAAGAGCTGAAAGTACTTCATCCTCGCTTATTTTCGAGATGGCCGTTGACCAGCTTTCCAGTGTTGCGCCCTGCTCGTGCAGCATACTGCTGGCAGTTGCTACCTGCAACCCCATCTGAAAGGCGATGGAAACTGTAGGCACAGCCAGAGCTTTGAGATCATCAAGAGATGCGCAGCAGGCGTATGCTGCCGCGACCAGGGATCCGGTGCAGAGACCAACGACCGAGATTTCGTCGTGATTTTCGGGTTGACGAGCCCTTGCTTCGTAATATCGGAATAGTTGCAAGAATTGAACAACCGCCAGAAGAGTACTGGAGATAGCGGGATGACAAGCTCCATTGCTTTGATGATATATAGTGGCGAGGTTATGGACAGTGTCAAAACGTGGTAGGTGTTCCCGATGAAACGGACGAAGTCGATCACTCAAGAGGCTCAGCGTGGTGCTTGCATCTCGAACAAAATCGCTCTGAGCAACACTCTGAGGAGCGTCTAACAATAGTCTCTTCGCCAGCGAAGAAACATTGCCCACTTGGTCCCCGAGGAGAACTAGGTGACGTTCTTGTGTTTGATTTGGCCGGTGCATGATGTGCACAATGTACAAAATATGATGAGGGTATTGATGCTGATAGTTCAAGCTCCTAATTGATGCTAGGCCATACGAACGGCTTTATAATGGAATAACAGCAACCTTAGCCATCGATACAACTATCGTCGTTATCTCTTAGCTTCGATTTTCATGTCGAGTCGAAATCTCGTATTCTGCGCATTGGACTACCTTGCGCCATACGCTCTCTCGATTGCAATCTCTCCGTTCTTCACAATGAGCTCTAGAATACCCGTCAAGCCAATCTGCAGGGGCAAGATGTCGTGTAGACAGCGCTTTCGTTGCAAATAGATCTTATCACCTCATCCACGTGTCGCACGATCTTACACCTCGCTTGTCATTGCCTCTGTCTGAAAGAGGGGCGCAATTTTACTGCTTGATGGTGGTATCGGAGGATAGCATGAGGTGAATAAAAACAGATGAAACGAGGCGTTGAAATCCTCCGAAACTCTAATGTTTATCGGAACCTACTCTTCGTCCGTTTCGACTCTTATCCGTACGTTCTCGGAAGTTGTCTTGGGGCCGATATCTGAGTTTATTGCTCAAAGGTCTGCAGGCATGGTCTTCCTATTCTATTTTGGGGTGTACCTCGCCTACAGAAATACTCAGTCGATTGCATACTAAGACACGTGTTGTCGGCCAGTGGTTTCCCCTAATACCATTTAGGACCTACGTACTACATAATGGCATGATGACATGGAAAAAATAGTGTTGCAATTTGCTGTAACTTGGAATACTATCACTCTAGAAGTGGAAAACACTGAAAGCAATCTAAGGAAAATAACGTCAAAAGGACCAGCAGCATCGGGTGACAAATCTTAACGACTGCGGAAAAGAACACGCGCGGTTTGGTTAGGCTTTCGAGAACGATCATACCAAGAACCCTCAGGCAGATTAGTTGGATCTTCAAGCCGGATATCGTAACTCTGCAAAGCATGAGCCAACAATAGTTTTATCTCCTGCGCTGCGAAGAAGCGTCCAGGACATGCGTCCTTGCCGTGTCCAAAGTTGATATGTGTCGGAGATGTAGTCACAAACTGGTGTCGATTTTCGTGACCGGGCTGCTCTCGAAGCTTGGAAAAGCGGAATGCATCAAAGGTCGACGCATTGGGATAGATATCGTCATCCAAATACATCGCATACATCGGTGCTAGAACATAGGAGCCTTTGGGAACAGTCGTGCCGTCAGAGAATGTGAAATCCTGAATCACCGCGCGAGTCAATTGGGCTAGGAAATAAGGCGTTAGCTGTGAAGTTTGATCCTGAAGTTTGAAGCTCACAGCTGGCAAGAGGAGAGAGCCTCTGGCTTTCAGTCAAAAAGCTGTCGAGCTTCCGCATTTGACTCAATGCTCGCCCCGACCATCCGTGCTCCTGGACTGCGCTATCAATCTCGGTTCGAAGCTCTCCATGAATTTCAGTATGGAAGGCCAGATCCAACATCGCGTTGAGATAAGTGGCACTTGTTGTATGCACTGCCGCCACATTCAAGTGCAGTAGACGAAACATCAGCCGCTCCGGATCTCTCTCGCTGGAATTTGGTGCCGCGTCCATGACCCATTGAAGGGAATCAACGGGAGGCTTCTCAAGTAATCCACGACTTTCTTCCTGCAAACGAGCTTTGATGTACGGGATGAGATATTTTCGAGCTACCCTCTGCCGTTCCTTAACGTTGGTCACAAATTGCGTGACCGTTGAGCGAAGGAACTTAGGCCAGGCGCGAAGCTTGTCGGCTCCTCCGAATACATCTATTGTATATTTGATAGACATATCAAGATACTCCTCATTCCGACACAACGGTGCCCCGACGAGTAGTCTATTGGCAGTTCGGGTTGCGATCCGATGAGCTGCTCTAGACATCACGACCGCCGTCCAATCTACACAAAGATGAGAAAGGGCCTTTGGTTGACGGGGTCTGGGAATCTCACCGGTTGGGTTTCCTATCTCGTCTCCAAATGACAATTTGATTTCGTCGCGAATATCATCGATTTTGTTCTCCAGGTTGGGCGTGAGATGTGTCTTGACAATGTGGAAATGAAATTTCTCTGCCTCGACGATTGGAGACACTGTGTATCTAGTTTGAAGCACCTGACACTTTCATGAGATAAAGTCCCCTTATAATAGTGGCTTTGCTTACATCGTTTGCCGACTCTTTAGCACTCAAATGCGTTGGCGGTGCGGTGCGAATTTCATCCACGAATTTAGGCGGCACAACTACAATCCAGCGGATGGGCGTCCGAAGTTGAAAGAATTGTCCGTGACGAGAGAACTAATTTGATGTCTGGTGAGTATAAGTCTGTTGAGACAATCCTTGGAAGTTACCTTTTCGTAGCCAGCTCTCAAGGTTCCAGCACTGTCGTGAAGATAGTGCAGCGAGTCCTTCCAGCGACCTCGCCAGCCCGAATACCTACTATAGACAGGAACATTGGCCCGCGAAGGGATCAATCGGATGCCAATGGTAATAGCGACAGTTACCAATAATAAAATTGACCAGTTGCCCTGAAGGAATGTCCCGACCGTTGGTTCTCTCACGATAGCCATGTTGATCACAATTGCAGAATAATTGAATTCATGTTAATCGGGGATTCACTTGATGTATACTCAGTATACTCAGTATACTATGTTTGTTTCTTTTGCCGTGATTATCGCCGTGTTTGTCTCGAGCGCCACAATTCCCCATGGAGGAATGAATGGACGATCGCTTCGCTTTGGCCTCTCGCGATTCATAAGATATAGTTTCCTCTAGTCGGGATCCCTGCAAATGCTATTTTGGGCTTTTCCTGATGCAGACGATGGACCCTGATGATAACATTCATGCAATCATTTGGTGACATCGTATTTCCCTGTCGCGTTGGAAAACGTAATTGCGCGACCTTTCTGGATATATTTCTTCGGGTCGTGGTTCAACTCACCATCCCATCCCGCCTGTTCAACTCGCCGACTGAACACAGCAATTCAGCATTAAGAAAAAAATGGCCGACTCTGTGGAAGACAAACTATCGATTAAAATCCCTGATACTGAGGCAAACAGCACCCAGCCATCTGACGCAGAAGGAGAAAAAGAAGCCAGTTCAATTCCAGCACCAGTTCCATTGGTCCCTCCTCCTCCCAATGGCGGGCGTAAAGCCTGGTTGCAAGTAGCAGGAAGCTTCTTGCTTGTTTTGAATACCTGGTGAGAGGGATATCCTTCTTAAGGTTGTTGAAAACCAATTGTGCTGATAATTTAGGGGACTTGCAAACTCATTCGGCATTTTCCAAGCCTACTATACAACAACACTCCTACCGGAGTCCACCCCCTCCGCCATCTCATGGATCGGTTCCATTCAAGGCTTTTTACTCCTTTTCATCGGAGTTCTCTGCGGACGTGCATTCGACGCTGGGTACTTCTTCCCGGTCTTGTCACTGGGTATCTTCCTTGAAGTGTTTGGGATGATGATGACCTCACTGAGCACAAAGTACTATCAGATTTTCCTCGCTCAAGGCCTTTGCGTTGGTCTTGGATCTGGATGCCTTTTCACGCCCGCCATATCCCTGGTAGGCACATACTTTTCGACTCGACGCAGTCTCGCAACTGGAATCGCTGCCAGCGGGAGCAGCGTTGGCGGAATTTTGTATCCTATCATTGTTCGCCGGCTAATTGTGCAAGTTGGATTCCCTTGGGCTGTTCGTGCTATGGCATTTATCATGCTCGGTACTCTGGGAATTGGACTTGCCTTGCTCAGACCACGATTGCCGCCTCGTCGGTCGGGCCCTTTGGTAGACTTTGCAGCGTTCAAGGATCCCGCCTACGCGACCTTTGTAGTTGGATTGGCTTTGGGATTCACCGCGTTTTTCATTCCATTTTTCTACGCAGAAAGCTATGCTCTCAACATCGGAGTCGACTCCGAGCTGTCATTCTATATCCTGAGCATTATGAATGCTGGAGGCATGATCGGACGAATGTTGCCCAATGCTATCGCAGACAAGTATGGTTTTATTTCTCTTTGAGTGACCCGCAAAAAACTAACGGTTATAGACTCGGTAATTTGAACGTCATCGTACCCTGTGGCTATATATCTGGTATTATCGTGTTGGCCTGGGTGTCAGTGAAAAGCCAAGCCAATCTCATCGCCACTTCTTTCCTGTACTCCTTCTTCTCGGGAGGCTTGATGGCGCTACCACCAGCCGTTCTCGTTGGTTTAACACCGGACCTCAGTCGAATCGGTGTGCGAGTTGGCATGGCTCTCAGTGTTGGGTCATTGGGTGTGCTGATCGGCTCTCCCATTGCGGGTGCGATTCTATCCAGCGAGAGTCATCCAGAAGAGCGCTTGGACTTTACGGGAACTCTCATCTTCACAGGTATTGTACTACTTGCGACCGGGGCGTTTATGAGTGCCACTCGCTTCTTCAAGCATGGATTTAAGTCGGGCAAAGTCTGAACTGCGAGCCGGAGACTGTGGGAACGGACGTGGGTAGATCGGATCCTTTTGTGGGCAATTGAATTAGACGGGTATTCGATAGCGACATGTGGGATCAACATATGTTTTACTGACATTGCCTTAGACGGAAATTTATATAGATAGCAGAATGTACCGGGTACCTCTGGTCCCTATACAGAATACGAAATTGCATGAAAATCGCTTTATGATTCTATAACCTTATCTCTAGTATTCTATGAATGAATGTCTGTCATCACAACCCGAAAATCAGCTATCAATGAGCTCCGCATCATATTATAAAGGTCTAACCCGTCTGTATCATCAAGGCTGCAAGCTCTTTGATCGAGCCTTTCCAACAATCGAGGAACCTTTCCAACGTCAAGGAGAAATATTTGCTTTTTCAACGACCTTTCATCGGCTTCATCTAACTGGTACGAGCCCAATGTAAGTCGAGTAGCCTGTGGCGGGCTTCCTAGGCGCTTCTCTGCTTGTGGATGAACCAAGAGATTGAAATAATCGGACTGGCCACTCGACGTAGGTGAAATCGATAAAGTGGGATTGGCCACGTGTATAGAATATGGGGCTGACGCGGGATTCATTTCTGGTGTATTGATGGACTTCGCACCGAGTCGCAGATGGAAGAGTATTTGATAAAGCTTGAGGGATTTTCGTAAAAGTATTAGAATGAGGAGTCGGGTAGTGCTGTCGTGCGAAATAGAGCATTTAATCGAGTTGCATACTGTGAGCAATGCATCTTTGTTATGTCGGAGTGCGACATCCAGGCCCAAAGATCGTAGATCAGTCCTCTGAGCCTTTTCCAAGGCTTGTAAAGTTGACCCAAAGCATGCGCAAGATATTTTATCATTGCCAAAATCGTCAAATTGTCGATCGGTGGGCGTTGAGTGTAGTAATCTCGTTGCGAACTCGGGAAACGCGATGACCGACTCTCCATAAAGTGCCTCACTGATTGAAGGAGGGTCCATAGAGACCCATCCGTTCAATGGTGTATCGAGTGTTGCAGTTTCAGGAAGAGCACCGTCGCCAATGATGCCCCGTAATGATAGATGTAAGTCGCCAGGCTCATCGTCCTCTTTGCCCTGACTCGGAGTGGACATGGTTGACGCTTCTGGGTTGAATGAAGGATTCCTCACAGTTGGAACTCGACCCGGTCGACCGGGGGGACTGTGAAAACAGGGAGAGTACAAGCTAATACATCTTTGGCATCCAGATGGTGTTGGAACGCATTTTACTTTGGCTTGGTAGCAGTTATCGCACGCGGCTCGCAATGAGGGCTTCGAAGCGCTCATCTCGAGGTAGAGAGATTATCAGGGACCTCCAGAATGGATTTTGTTGCGTATGACTTTGGCTTTTCTTTAATTTCTTATTATTGGTACCCTGCGACGCTATAAAGAATACGAAGTCTTTGGCCTCATTATCAAATGTAGATGGCTTGCCTATCCGACAGAATGTCGTGCTTGAACAGGTACGGTTTTCAAACAAGATAAATCGTATTTTTATCACACAGTGCGTTATTGATGCGATATATATCAAACCCCATTCGTCTATTTCTTGGATAATATGATTTAACTCAAGGCTAATACGATAGGCCAGGGACAAAGAGGTTAGTTAGCGGTATGTGTAGAAACTGTTGAGGTATGTGCGCCCTATCTTGAAACGATTTATCCAGATACGAATGACGCCATAATAACCCCCAATGGCATTCTGCAGCTTAATACGAGAACCGCATATTCAAATTTAACTATGATTGACGTTTCATTGCCCCTGGTTGGTTTCCACTAACAATCTAGATTCAAAATGGCCAAGTTGAATATTCCGCTTATTCTCCGTAACTTAGTTATCTATCACAGACCCTGAGAATCAAGTGAGGTATCACCGTCTATCTGAAACTAAGCAGTCTCAAACTTTCATCCATCACCAATATACCCTCCCAGATCTTCCTCCATAAACTCCACTTTCTCCGCCTATTGTGCTCTCTTCCCGCGACTTTCGAAAGGCAACAGCACGCTGAGGATGATAAGAAGTGCGTACAGGGCAGCACAGACGAATAGAGGTGTGGTTGTCTCGACGTTCGCGTAGCTTCCCACAATAACTCCGACAATGCCTCCGACGCGGTTGAATATCACACAGATGGCATACCCAGTGGCGCGGTGCGCCGACGGCAAAATCTCCGGAGTGTACGCATACATAGTTCCATAATAGATATTCCTGTAACCAGCTAGTTAGACATCATGAGAGGAAGAAAGGAGCTCATCACTTACGTCGCAGCAGATATGGCAGCAGACACGCCGACATTTTGGGCCGGAGTCTTGATCTGTGTGTACCCAAACTGTAAAACCATGGTCAACAGCGCGCCCAAAGCCATGGTGCCTCGACGGCCGAACAGTTTGGTTTCAACCAAAACCCCAGCAATGACAGGACCAACCAGGCCAACGACTTGATTGATCGCATAGTTTCTCCAAGTGAGATAGTTGGAGCTGCTGTTGACTTTCACTCCCTGGGATTTGAGATAATATGGAAGGAACACATGGTACAAAGGACTGACAATCCCAATCACGAACCAGTTGAGCATGATCACGAGGAACGACCAGGTCAACCGCTTAGTTCGAAAGAGACCACTGAAGTGTGCCTTGATCCGGACAACGGACCAGACTGATTTTTCCGTGTTCTTCACATCCCCTTCGCCGCGGAGCTCTTCCAAAGTGAGATCAAATTGTCGGTTATATTTTATCGACAAATCTCTCAAGAACTGGATTACCTCTTCATCGCGATTTTGAGAGACGAGCCATCGGGGCGTTTGCACGATGCGAATTAAAAAGACTCGCAATAAGCTCAACACGAGCGTAACGCCACCAATGGTGAAATGCAAGTACCGCCATCCCATATTGTCTTGGTAGGTACATGTCCCTGGCCCGGCAGAAGAGGAACAAGTGTAGTTGCTCATAAATGCCCATGCAAGCAGGCCTGTAATAGTATATCCCACTGCCCACCAAATGGACATGAAGGTGACCAGCCAGGATTTATTCGCGGGCAGAAATTCCAGGAGAGTAACCGAGTCCAGGATGTAATTCCCGCCAACGGCCGCGGAGTAGAGAGCAACCCTATCAATAACATTAACAGACCATTACGGCGCACGAAGAAGGGTAAAACCAACAATGTCGCGAATGAAATGTAACCGGGCATCCCACCCGCGATAATTGTAAATATCGCCGCCAGCAACAAGGAAGAGTTGAAAGCAATTTTGCGACCAATGATATCTGCCGATAGGCCCCAAATAGCTGCGCCCGCCAGAAGACCGATTTGTGATGCCAGAGCAATCCCCTTCAGGGATTTGTCTGGGCTGCCGTATTGCATGGTAACTGCGGGCATTGCTATGGACTGACATATTACCAAGAGCTGGAAGAAATTGTTAGGGGTGGTCTTTTTGTCTAACCATAAATACAAGGCTCTTACCGAGTCAACCGTGTAGCCAAAGCCGTTCAGAAAGAATAGCTTCCATTGAAATGGAGTCATGCCAATCTTGTCGATGGCAGTGTTGATAAGGGCCAGCTTTTTAGCCAAAACGGGGTCGAAGACGGAACTATCGAACACATCTTTGGATTCAACGACATAGTCCGTAGCTTCTTTGCTAGCTCGCTCCGAGGAGACAGATTTTTCAGTTCCTGGCATGGTGTTCCTGTGCTTTCGCGAGTAACAGTTGTTAAAAAAAGAGTGAAGCCTTTCAGAACATGTTCAACAGTTCAAAAAATTGTCTTCCATCGAGCAATATATTAACCACCCAGACGCGCGCATGGAGCAACGCACAAGCACGCTATAGCGCCATCGAAAAAGTCTAGCTTAACGTTAGATAACTTCCGCGTCTTAGCACCATTAAGCTATCCTAGTTGGAAAAGCGACTTGCGAGAAGAAGGCGCCATCAACGCGCAATATGAGTACTAGATTTGCCAGTTTAAGCCTGTTCGATCTCCAGGCACTGTAAGATAGGCACCTGCAGGTCGTTCCCATCCTATTCGCCGTCGGAGCTTTGAATCGGAGGGTTGAAATGGCGCCAACGGGGGATACGCATTGGCCCGCTCTTTAGTGTGAGCACTGTCCCTCTCCGATGGCGCTCACATCCATTTTATCAAGTTGTATTCAAGAGCAACAATATAGGAGAATTCCCATATAACTTACCCTACTATATTGAGAATTCGAGATTCCGCCACTCGATAATCCAAAACGCAAATCTGCTTCACGTTCCTTCCGTTTCCCGAACTATCACCATGCCCCGAGCTCTCGCCAAAGTAGGCGACCGCATCATCGCAGAGACATCGAGTTGGAAGACTGTGGAGAATAACATCTATGTAAGCTTTACGAGATTTAATTCGCAATATTGGCTAACTTCAAATATAGTTTCCCCGCTCAGCAATCATCGATGATTCCATTTTGCAAGATTCCGATCATTCGACCTTTTGCTCTTGGAAAGGCTACGCCTCTTACTGGCATGTGAGGGTGGACGGGCAGACGTTTGAAAACGCAGCGTGGTATTACCGGGAACCCTACGATGCAGCGGCGGATATCAAGAACCATATTGCTTTTTGTAAGTCACTTTTCGTCCTTGGGTTGGTCTTTGGTCACGATTTCTTGTTATATCTCACACCCTATTTCGGATAAACAGATGGTAACAGTGTCAAAATATTACAAGAGCCTTGATAAGGATGAATAGTATGTGGCAAGGTTGATGGGCGTGTGAATATCAGTGGTGGGCATGCAGCGTTGGAGATTTTTCATTCCGCAGACCGGCCTCAGCGAGATTATGAGGGTTAGGTCAGTTATGTATAGAAGTATTTGATATACGTCCCTACGCCATCTCTATTGAACTTCGCTAGGGCAGGGTGTTGATGTTTCCGGGTTAGATCCAATTGTCGTGGACGAGAACAATACCTAGAGCTATGAAAAGGTAGTTAAAAGGCTCTTGGCTCTCAAGTCAATCGTGTTCTTATGAGCCAGCAAGTACTCGAGTTTGTTTATATAGGTCTCCTTCTCCAATGTTGATCATTAAGCTAACATCAGCCGGGATAAAATAAGGGTGGTGCCATTTAGTGTTGGTAGGGCCGCCCCACTTATCGGCCCTTCCGACCCTCGCTGGCATTCTGCCCTCAAAAAGCAAGTAGACCAAAGATCAATCTCGTCAATATCGCTGATAGGCGCAGTGTCGTCTTCGTTTTCCTTGATCGCCTCATTCTCTTCAATGTTTTCCTGGTCCTCCCTCTCGGCCGTCCGATGGTCCAACAGACTCAGTTGCTGGCTCAGCAAAGTACCCACCTGATTAGAAATCCGGCTTCACCGAAGCACCAAAGGCGAGGAAGGTCCAACCTGTGGATCCATTTCTATGATTTTGCATTCATAACATAAAGTAAATGCAAAAGAGCTCCTCGAACTTCACATTGGTAATCCGGAGAGTTTTGTTTCTGAATTTTACCTTCGGGCAAATTAGTAATGAGCATACTTGTTGTCATGATTTCATGAGTCTCTGGCAAAAAACTATTAAAGTCCGCTGGTAGAACCTCTTGATTTCTTCAAATCGCGCCGGCAAAATCTCTCAACAAGAATCCGAAATGGCTGACAGTAAGACACAAGTGCTCATTGTGGGCGCAACTGGGTACATGTACGTTCACACGTCCAGCAATAGCAAAATAGTGGAAGGGTAACCCGGCTGACCCTCCAATAGTGGCGGATCAGTTCTCTCCGAGATACTGCGGTCTCCGGAAGCTTCCCAGCTGAGCATTTCGGCCCTCATCCGTCGCCCAGAACAGGCGGCGAAGCTTGAGGCATTGGGCGTGAAGTCACTGCAGTTTCAGGGACTGGATGACTTAGAGGGCTGCAGGGATGCAGCTTCCAAAAATGATGGTATTTAAATCAATCTGTCTCACATGTATCCTTCTTTAACTGACTGTGTTTCTCCAGTTGTGATCAATGCCGCATCTGCCTCCCATGACAGCTCTGCCAAGGCGCTGATCGAGGGTCTGGCTCTGAGACAGAAGGCCACAGGAAGAGGCTCGTACTTGATCCATGTGAGTTTCCTTCTTCGCGTTGTGCAGCTACTGAGAGCGGAAACTGATACAGTTTAGACATCGGGTACCTCCATTCTGGGCGACCACCCTTATACCGCCACCGCGCAGGAGAAAATTTGGTCCGACGAGGACAATATCTATGCCATGGAAAAGTCTTACCCTGAACGTTACGGACAGCGAGTCGCCGATGTTGCCGTTGTCGAAACAGGATTGAGTCTTGGTGTGAAGACGTATATCGTCGTCCCTCCTACCATTTGTACGTTGAATCAATGTCAAGAGATTGATTTACCTGCTCATACTTAGCAGATGGAAAGGGATCCGGTCCATTTGCGACTCTCAGTCAACAGGTCCCTAATCTTGCACGCTTGGCCCGGAGGCGTGGATATGCTGCTGTGATTGAAAGCGGCAAAGGCGTATGTGTGAATACGAACGGGTGAAGTTATTTTATTTACTGACTGTTTGTATTGACAGATCTGGAACCATGTCCACATGGACGACCTCTCCGCGTTCTACCTTATGCTCTTCCGTGCTGTCATTCAGAAGCAGAGCTGGCTTCCTTCTGGCCCGGAGGCTATCTTCTTCGTCGAAAGTGGCGAACATACATGGCTTCAGGTTAGCCAGGGTATTGCCGATGCCATGCACAAGAGGGGTCTTCTGGCGACGAACGAAGTCAAGTCAATCAGTCTCAAGGAAGCAGCTGCGGAAATCACCAAAGGCAATGAGAGCCTTGTGGAGATCACCCTGGCATCGAAGTATGTGACTTTCTGATATCTTTGGGGTGACATGCTAATGTTTCATTTAGTGCGCGAGCTCGGGCCGATTTTGCTCGTAATAGGCTGGGATGGAGTACGGCGCGTGGGTTGGAAGATTTCTTGAGACATTTCGATGGCGAGATAGAAGCTATGCTGGGAGAACTTCAAGGCTAGGCTTTGGGAACTGAACCCTCGAACATTCTACGTTTCATCAAAAGTCTGTTCCCACTCCCAATTTCCGCTCCCCCTATCAAATATATGTACCCTAGTTTCTACCTTATTAGAGAAAGAGTGGCAGCGGCGATATTATATAGTACTATGAAGTCCCCGAAGGAGGCTTGTTAGGGGGCCGGCCTAAGCGAAAGGATTCTAAATCTACTCCCGTAGTTAGTTTAGCATTTTAGAGAGAACGCTACGATCTAATAACATTCTGTTATTGTTTAGCTAAGGGAGTTAGTGCAGTGATCGCGCGACTTAGGTGATTCTCACCCTGCCTATTACGCACTCATCCCGCTCACCCCCAGTCGTGCGACGCTAAAGCAGTGCTCACCCTAAACCCACCCGGGCGACACCCACCCGACTACTAGCCGCATATAAGCCACATGCCGGTAACTTAATAGTTAGGTGGGTGACCACTAGCGAATCCTTACTATTGTATGTTGTTGTTTTATTTTTATATATTGCTATTCTCACTCTACAATAAAAAAGATTTTACAATTCATCGCAAAATTGGCAGTGTCTCAAAAAACTAGAAGGGATAAGTAGGTAATCGTTAGACCCCGTAAATGGGCCTCTCTGGTATCCGGGCAACGGAATTAGAAGCTTAGCCGCAGGGCATGAAACAAGTATTGATATATTATCAAAGTTTGAACGCTCGTCTTTGCAAGAGCTAGCAGGAACTCCCTATATACAAGATGGCGTCCTCGTCAAGAGGGCAACAAATGATGCCACGTGTCTTTCAGTGGCCCAGTGCTCTGATATCTTCATGGCCACCAAGGGAATTGATCCTAGTGCGACAGCTGGGTCCTCTAGGTTAATCCAAAAGATTCCGACAATTGCCTATTGTGCCAAATCAAATTCTGTTGTCTGGGGGCCGTTTGACTCGGACAATACACTGCCCTAATCGACATACAGCATGACAAGCGAATCCTCTTGCCTAGCCTAATACAGATCATCATCATCATCGAAGTAGTTGAATCGTAGGTACCCTTGTGGGGACGGCCGCCAATGAATGCAACTGCTGACTCGCTAGTTCCGCACACCGTTCCATTGCGGGATTCATCGCCACAATTGATATAGAGATCAGAGGCTTGGTCGCAGAAGGTTTCTCAGCGGACATACTGTCGTATTCTCATACTGTAGCGGTTGACGATCCCTGCTCGCCGATTGGGGTTTTCCGTCAGAGCCGGCAATCAGTGGGTGGTTGTCTTTTCCGATTGTTACGGTTTTGGTGGTTGAAGAGTGTGTATTAAGGAACTCTGTGCTATAGTACTGTAGTAAACAAGTATATTTCTGTTTCCTTAAACAGTCGTTCCCCTTTCACGCTATTTCATGAACCAAATCTCGAGCCAAACTATCAACTATAGGATTTTGGCCTGATTTTCAATAAACATGTGCACCAGAAACTATCTAAGAAGGGCTGAATGGACGTAGTATATCCACTGTATCAGATACATACATATTTACATATCAAAATGTGAGGGATTGAGCAGGTAATTTGTTGACCGGCAACAATGTCACTTTGATATACGTGCGGGAAAGTAAAATTCTAGCTGAAGCATGTAGAACAATAGGTGATGCATTGCAAAAGACGGAGCGTTGGTCCTTCCGATAACAGGCAGGAGGTCCTGACATACAATATGAGTTCTTACCAAGAGGGCGACCCCTTTACGTGATACAGATTTGACAAGTTAAACGCATATCAAAATGTAATGACCTTGTTCTACAGAAAGCAGCATACATTCGCGAGCATGGTTAACACCGACAGGCACAGATTCAAAGGAAGCCAGTGTACACTTGACTTTTCCACTTAGGATTTTGGGAGCTTGGGAATATGTTCTGCCTTCCAGCACAGTATTTTCTTGGCTACTTCACGCTGGCTGCCATTTTCTGCCCTTTCTGCGTTGCATCAGCATCACTCGTGTCCCATCAGCATCACTCGTGTCCCATCAGCATCAATCGTGTCCCATCAGCATCACTCGTGTCCCATAATCATCACTCTCCTCCCCCCACCACCGTCAGCGTCGTCGTCCTCGATATCGTGGTTCCCATCATCATCTCTCAGACGTGAGTCTTCCCCAAGCGTCCTCCGCGTGAAGCTTGATTCGCATATTAAGCAAACAGCCGTTTTCAGCTCTACCTAACACCATGCCGCCGATATTTTCGCGTGACGCGCTCCAAAGTCGTCTTCCTGGTCTTTTAGAGGCACCGAACAAGACTACATCCTCCGCAATGCAAGACATCCACTATACTGGACCTATCGCGCCATGGACCGGCTTTAAGGCAGGTGTCCTGGCTAGCATGCTCCCATCAGGGGGAAATGTCATCGACCACAGCCTCAAGGGCCGCGATATCAAATTGGAGCAGGTTTATGTCGCCGATGAGACGGGTGTCCAGGGAAGGTTCCAGCAGGCCGTTGGGCATGTTATTGGTGCGGTCTCTGAAGCACGAGGTGTGGACATTCGCTTCGCCGACTTTAAGTCGGCTGGCCGTCAATACCGGAACATCCCAGATGTGGCGATCGTGTCCCGCGGTACTCCAGTTACACTGAAGGCTGTGGGCGAACTGAAAGTCCCCTGGATTAAAGCCCACCGACTAGACGAAGACAATAAAGATTTGGACAGTTTGCGTGCGACAATTGGCCAAGTCGTGGAGTATATGATTGACCTAAAAGTTCCTTATGGGTTTCACTCAACATACAACCAGACAATCTTCTTGCGTCACACCCAGATCCAGGGATTATGGAGACTGGAATATTCATGCGTTATTGACAATAACAACACCACCGATGTTTCGGTAAAGCAATGCTTTTGGTACCTGGCCCGGATAGCTGCTTTGGGGCAACCTGTGACCAACCCCGAACCAAAGGATCATCTGATTATGGAACGCTGAGGTCTTCGTATGTGGTTTTGCCTCTCTTCACGCTGGTCGTTTTCTTTACATCCGTTCCCTTTCGTGTGTCGTTCTTGCTTTTGCCGACTGATTCTTTCATGTCCTGGTGTTGTTGTTCTCTTGCTCATTGTTATCTTCGCTTTTATTCTTTAGCGTGTTTCATTTTCATGATTTCATGATTTTCTTGCGTTTTGCATTTCTTAGCCTCCTGGTGTTTTGGTTTTCGTAGCTTCTTTTACGGCGTAGGTCTTACATAGTAAGTAGCTGAATCCGTAGTGTTTTGTAAAGTGGACCGATTAGCTTCTGATATACCATAGCTTTTAGGTTTGACAATATACTTTTTTCGTAGATTTATGCCAATATAAGCACCAGCTGTGCCTTGTTATCAGTTAATATGTGCTACCAGTACATATTGCCCTGCTTAACTGGAAGCGACATCCTCGGCCACGAAGCATTAGGAACTGTGATAATAAGGTCGCTGTGAAATTGGTTTATCTAGTAACTTTCTCAAGCTAGTTGGTCAAATGCTCGACATAAAGCAACCTAGGTTCCACTTCGTTTCCTACAACGTATGTAACCGTCCCTTTCACCACCTCCAGCCGGTCTTTTCGTCAAGTTGCAGATCCGTCGCCAGGTTGGGAAGGTGCTTGCCCCTCCTGGAGGAGGACAGAACTAGGTAAAAAATATCGAAGAAGTGGTCTGTCCATTTCGTATCTGGATCTATGTGAACAGCCCATTTAAAACCGGAGATTTTGCTGCGAGTCGAGTCATTAGCACGAGGTTGCAAAGGATAGCGTGAAGCATACACATCACCTGTGTCCTTGTTGACTATGATCTTTGACGGGGTTGTAGGGACCGGCTTGTACCCAGATTTCATAACTTCACTAATTACAGTCAGCTCAAAGTATAGCCATAATAGAGTTAGAGGCAGACCTAAAGGCTATCTTGAACTTTTCACGGATGAACTGTCGCTTTTTGTAGGGAAGGCTCCAGAAATACTCCTGATCAAGGGAGCAAAATCCTTTGACCTCTTCCCATACCAGATAGATGATATATCCGTCGGGGACAAGGTCGTTTGCATCTTGTATGCCAGTTCGGTACCCACGGACTTTAGGGCTAGCAGTGGATCGGTCCCCTGTAAGGCGCATCATAGCCTCTGGCTCCGGATGCTTTCGTGGCTTAGAGGCCTGGGCCCGTCTGTCACTTGCATTGTCAAGGCGAGTACCATCCAGAGGAATCTGTTTGTAGATGCGCATAAAAGCAAAGTTGTTCTCGTTGCCGGCACCTGCAAGACGACAATAATATTTTCCAGCGGTGAAGGCGGGGCGCATGCCTTGCTGAAAATCCTCTGGGCTGATCAAGCTTGGACGCTCATCCATCTTTCGAAGAATGATCCAGTCGTGTTCGGGGATGAAATAAGACTCCGAAAGCTTCGTGCGGGGTGTAGTGATCACTTCACCATGCATCTTAGGAAGATACTCCATTTCGTCCATAGTGAGCGTGCACGGGGGTGAAGGAGGAATAACTGGAGGCGAACATGGAAATGACGACAAAGTTGTCAGGTCAGGTGATTTAAAGTTTGAAGGAAAGTTTGAAAAGTGCAAACAGAGAATATGGTGCAAAGTTGCTTGACGTGGAAAGCACCTTTACAGCAGTCTGACGCTCATGCTACGGAATTTGATCACTCACACGAATGCACCAAGCTACTGAGTAGAGCTATATGTGCTGCATTCCCGCTAGTCTTAATCAGGGATAAGCGGGAAAGTCCCGTCCAAGGGGTCAGCCCTTTGTGACCGAACCAATCAGAGACGCGATTGACCTTGTGTGGAGCGACGAGAGGCTACTAATCCTGCCGATATCCCAAAAAGGTCTAGCGTGTTCGGCGTCCCAAAAAGGCTTAATTTCTGAATTAATATAAGATCTTTCATTGAAGGGAGAAAAGCAGTTGTTCCGAGTAGAGCTGCATCTTGCAATTTTCTCTCATTTCTGTGGATGAGGCCAGTATGAAGCTAAATGTTTGCAACGGTTTAAGCTTGCGTTTCACGCCACCCGCGAATACGGAGGGCGAATATTCAAGCGACCCTTGAAATGAAATGGAACAAGACAGCGACATAGTTTTCCAGATGGTGGGTGGCGCGCGTGGAGTGCCAATATTGGCGCTTGCTGCACGATGGTGCCCTCATTGGGCTTATGAATACAATCGGCGTGTTCGAGGCTTGGTTGGCAGATCATCAGTTGAAAGGCTAGAGATGCGCTCGAAATTAGTCTCATGTCTTTACTCATTTCAATCCTTCTCGAACTTTATTTTGCACAACGCTATACACGTACGACCCACACTCTTGGCAGTATCTTGGTACGGTAATAAATAATGGCACAAAAATAGCTATCGTATCAAGGATGTATGGGCCAAAGGTTGTCTAGAACCTAGGAATATAGATATTGATGACGAAGCCCATGGAAGAAAGAAATCTTTGATAGATGACTACATCTATGGAAGAGAGAGAAAGAGAGAGAGAGGATTCATCTACAGTGAATGAAGCTCCTATCAAAAGGCAAAAGGGGAGAGGAAGGATGAGGCAGTCGCAAACTCCAACATATATCCATCATATTGTACTCTCATAGTATTCACAGAGTGTACATGCGCTTGAGAGGTTGGCTAGTACTAATCAACATTATTACCCCATTGAACGGAAGCTGTCCAACTTACTTAGGTTTTCGTCCTAGCCGCAGTAGCAACTTGGTAACCTCCGTGACAGCCGGCAGCGTTGCCACAAGGGCGAAGATCTGGCCATAACCCCATTTGCTGCCAGATGCCGTAAGGTTCATGCGCACTGTTCGCTCGCAATTTGCGATCAGTATTCCAGCGATAAATAGCGCAACTATCATTCGTTGGCATCGTGGAATACCCATGACGAGTTTTGCATCGTCGCAAACCCTACAAAACCATGTAATTTGTCTTGCACTAACCGGCGACGTCCGCCATTTCCGCTGTTCGATGCCTTCCCTAGCTGTTTGGTCGTCATCCATCCACAGCCATATCGTGGTAATAGACCACACTTTCGGTTTCCTAGATCGGACAATCCGCAGGTCTGCCTGCCGCCATTCGGTGAGTGATCGCCGAGTCTCATTATTGTACCACAGCCAAGCCTGGTGTGACGTATCCGACAATGGAGTCCGCAAGGATTGAAACAAGTGAAGGGGCCCATATGTCCATAGATTCTGCCTGAACCAGAAGTAAACAACCCATAGCATCAGAATCAATTGATATGATCGGTTGATCGGCGTGACGATGTGGCTACCCATGAAGAATGTGGAGGATCGAGCACAAAGGTTGCATTGTGGATCGCTTCCAAGACAAGGCATATGGATGATTAGGTAGAATTGCACGGCAATGTACATGATCAGTCGTACTTGTTGCGCAATAAATAATCCCGGTGAATCTACCCTCCAGGATTCGATAACGTGCATCGGCAAGAGCGTGATTGTGAGTAATTTCGAAGCAACAGTCGCGTGATGAAGGCTCAGTGCGCCTTGCCAAAGGAAAATCGCAATCGTGACAACTATTGCTAAGGAAGTGACGACGAGCGTGCTGTATGTAGAGCTTTTTCTGTTCGAGCTCGACGAGAATCCGAAGATAAAGAGGTTACATATGGACTGAGTGTATGTTGAAACGCGCATCTAAGTAATGAAATACACGGGGGGTTAAAAAAAAGCGGTTTCTGCACGCTACGAACGGCTAAGAATAACTTACGCCAATGCCTGCGATGTCGGGATCCGCCTCAACCACGCAAGGATTCTCACATTGAATTATTCTGGGGCAATATTTGGCGTCCGTTTTGTGCCATTTACCGACAAGGCTAAGGCAAATGATTGGAATTAGAAGTAAAAGGAGTAAGGTCCCAGTGTAGACGCGAAATAAAATCCGTAATCGGGTTCTCGGTTGTCCATCCCCATTGCAGAAAAAACTGATCCATAAGTCAGATTATACTCAACCCTCGATGTCATAGAGCAGCACAAAATGACTTACGGCATCTGGAGCCATACCGGGATCCAAAATGCCGTGTGTGTTTTTATACCACGTGGCATGATGGGTAAGTTGCTTGGGACGAAGCAACCCAAATCTCTCGAGCGGGGCAAGACCAGATAATTAATAGACTATCTGCCCGCAGGTTAGCTGACTCGGACGAACGTGAAGGAGTCTTTGAAATATGGGTCCTAGCTCGTTCACTGCGTTAATGGAGTGAACGTGGGTGATCCAAGGGAGGAAAAGAGGTGCGAAATGGTTGCCCAACAGCCGACCGAATCTCCTGCCAACTGGTCTGTTTGTTTTGTTTTGCTTGCAAGTACATTAGGTGGTTTTAGACAGGTATAGCCCAATACAACGATGATACGATAGCAATTTTTAGCAATTATATATTACCGTACTAAGATATTGCCTGTAATGCGGGCCAGGAGGACGCTAACCGTGAAAGGTACGGCGTCATGCAAAACAGAGTTCAACAAAGAATCGAAGAGAGTAAACGGGTGAGACTGATTTCGAGCGCGTCGGTACTCGAAAGCTTCCATCGGCTGGATATTCAGCCTGTACATGTTTTTCCTTTATTTTGAAAGCGTGCAAGTCGGTAAGAAGTCCATTAATTCTCTTTGCAGAACGCAGAACTGTGCAGGCAGACTGATAGACCTTTTTTTGATGCGTATGGCCTTAGGCCTTTGCTGATCCCGGAATGCGTTGGGCTCGTCGCATCACTGATGATCTTCAGCGTTGCAGAAGGTGCGTTTTCCCCTACTAACCGAGCTGACTCCGCGAAAACTGATGATAAGCGTTCATATAGAATATTACCAATTCATGCTGGGATTCAGTGTCCTTGGCGGTATCTCCTCATCAATGGTGTTCACCCCTAGCATAGCTCGCATAGCTCATTGGTTTCTCAGACGTCGCGCATTGGCCACCGGCATAGCCGCGACTGCTGGGGGCATTGGGGGAATCATATTTCCTGTCTTGATCGCTAATCTCGCGGGAAGTTTAGGTTTCCCATGGGCTATTAGAATTATTGGATTTATAAGTGCATCATTCTGCTTTCTGAGCGTCGCGCTTTTGAGGACCAGACTATCCTTAAATTCGGTAAAAAAAAGGAACTGTCGATATCAGAGCTTTGAAAGAACCATGCTTCTCATTTGACGGCCGCCATTGTTTTGATCGATTTCACCCTCCTGATTCCATTGACTTATTTGCCGTCCTATGCTCAATCTCGCGGCTTGGAAGATGCTATTGCATACAACCTATCGTCTATCTTGAACGCCGCGTCCATAGTTGGCGGATCGTCCTGGATATTTTGCTGACCGATTTGGACGATTCAATGTGATGATCATCACGACATTTGTCTGCTCAGTGTTTACTTTCGCCCTCTGGCTTCCATCCAAGTCAAACCAGGCGGCCATTTTGGCGTTCGCCGTGCTTTTTGGATTTTGGAGCGGCACTGCAATCAGTCTCTCCCCTGTTTGTGTTGCCCAAATTTCCAAAACAGAAGATTTCGGAAAGCGTTATGGTACAACTATTTCTTGGTCAGTGTAGGCACACTCGTTGCCATTCCAGTTGCTGGCGAGCTCTTAAAAGTCCAAACATCCATAATCGGCCAGGATGACTATACTGGATTAATAATCCTTTGTGGGCTTGTCTATTCTTGTGCATGCATCTTTTTTATCTTATCCAGAGGCGTGAGCGTTAGTTGGGGTTTGAAGGTTTTCTAGTACTTTACACAGCTGCGTGGTTTCCCTTGGTCCACTGTACCTTCTTATTTGTAAATCGTTTCATAGGGCAACTGGGTGACAGTATATGATCTGTCTCATGTACATTAGAAGTAATGAAGTCAGACGTCATGGGGAGAGATTAGCAAATCATGGAACTAGTGCTAATTTCTAAAAATATGCTAATTAGCTACATATGCTGCTAGGTTACATCCTCCTTCCGCATACACTTATGCCGGTGGCAGAAGTTGTCACCATACCGCTTTGCAAGAGGCGAGGTTGCGAACGCTAAATGTGAATCTAGATTAATTCCTTACTCTACGAGTTTCGCCTAAGCCGGCTGCAACAGTTTTGGGCCAGCCGTCAAAATTATAACACCCCCTTGCGGACAGGCTATACAGCAACCGTCAGACAAAATTTCAGATGGAGAGGTCCTAATATGGGGGAAGCCGATCGTACTCTGCTCACAGATAAACAGAATATCAAGGATTTGAAATGAAAGCATTAGCCTCGCAACGTGCATACTGCAAGCTGTGAATTGCAGTTAATTGACTTCTATTTTAAGAGCCGAAAAGGGAGGGGTCGTAAGCTAATTAAGGAACAATAATCCCTGTCAAGCGCAGACCTGCAGATCCGCCTGCATCACCTCCGGGCGGTAACCTACGCGCCCTATTGGATATTGGCGTTTACAATGCAATCTACACTGAAAGACATGCATCTCGGGAGAACTAAAATGGACCGGGCGGCTGGAAAGAATAAGCTTTATATCCGTACGCCTTCCGTAGGAGTTGGCAGTTTTCTCTCGAGCTTCGTCTCTACTGTACGTCCCTGGAGGACTGTGCGATTGCTTTGATTTTGTTTTGCTTTTGTTTTGTTGATTGAACAAGGATATATTCATTGGCCAGCGACCCCTCCATTACCCCTCGAGATCCTTGTTCGTCGTGATCCCGGTCACCGTCCAATCCGAGGCCGTTGTCACTGTTGGTTTCTGGATCATTGCAGAAACGAGAGATCACCAGCCGTGCAAGTGGCCAAGTCTTGTCTGGCGCCCTAAAGACCACCTCTCAAGCCGGTGTCATCCGGTGTTTGCAGTTCTTATTAGAACGTGGGCTTTTCATACCGACTGCAGTCTATATCTCCCCCCAACT
The DNA here is from genome assembly GCF_001773325.1 of Penicillium arizonense. Taxonomy (NCBI): domain Eukaryota; kingdom Fungi; phylum Ascomycota; class Eurotiomycetes; order Eurotiales; family Aspergillaceae; genus Penicillium; species Penicillium arizonense. Next base: position 157,307 of record NW_019173289.1, on the reverse strand, counting down.
TTTGTTCCTCTTCCCACAAGCACGAATGTCCTCTTTTGTCGGAGCTGGAGGGAACTCTAACGAACTTACGACCCAAACTTACACTTCCACACAGCCATCATGGCGGGAATCGTCAACGGCCCTCTTTCCCTCTTCCGGAAGTCGGACTCTGCAAAGCCTCTCCATGCTCGATGGGGCGATGTGTCCATTTCTGTTCCTACGGATGGATCATGGAACCAGTATGACAACCCCCATCGACCAGTCACGGAGAGGCAAGCATATGGACCGGGATATGTCCCTGATTGCTCTCCACAAGACCGAAACCCTCGGCCATTAAAGGATGATGACCCAGACGACGACAACCGGAGTGTTTCAAGCGTAGCATCAACTGCCTCGCGTCGGAACTCACTGTCATTGGGAGCATTGCGACCGGGTCGCCTATCTGTACGACTAGCCTCGCGCCCGAAACACCTGCGAGGCGAAACGGCATCCGAGAGGGATGCCCAGCGCGTGGAGCAAAAGAGAACAGAGTTCGCTTACAGACCGATTCAACAAGACTACACATCCGAGGTAGTTGAAAAGTCCTCCCAGTCAAGCAACAGATTCAAGTATATCCCGACCAACGGGCGATATCTTGAAGGATCGAGCTCTCGCTCTGCCGCACCGCGCAGCCAGTCTGTCAGTTCATATCGGACATCCTATTCTGGCCGAGAATCACTAGCCGAATCCATCGATGAAAGAGATCTCGGTTACGAACGCGATCGCTTTCAGTCTCAAACGCCGATGGCGCGCGGGGGTGCTTACGTCGAGGATGATCGTCGGAGTCTCCGCTCGAGTCTTGGAGACAGCTCGGACAGTTCTAGTTCCCGGCGAAATGTTGGTCTGCCGCCTCGACGTAATACGTCGCCTTTTGTGGCAGCTGATCGGAGGAGGGCTTCTTCTGTTAAGCCCATGACCTTGGCCATGGTTCCTGACCCAGATGAGCTTTACGAGTGACGGGCCATTTTTCTTGTTTCTTTTGTATTAGCGGAGTCCTTGCTACATTGTATGATTTTGAGCATCATTGCACGGAGTCATTAGCATATATTGGCGTTTTTGGTTGTTACTGGCCTATTTGCTGAGCCTCAGAATGAAACATCTTCTATTATTTGGTATTTTGCATAAAAATTAGGGTTATGGAACGAGGATCGAACGAGCAGACAGCTCTGTAAACATAACAGCGAGTCCACGGTGGAAATTAGGACCGAGTATACGGGATGACTTCATCGTATCCAGTAAGTTCACACATCGAAAGACAAAAGAATAAAAATCGGACAACGATATTCAAGTTGAACAGCCACGGTACACCTGTCCAAATAGAATGTATAGTAACGTGATGACGTCACACTGAGTCAGGGCAATGCATCAGCAACACTTAGGACGCAATTCAACTATTATATAAACTGGTCCAATTGGCGGGATCATATCCCCATATTGACTGCTCCAGTTGCAACCTTGTCGTTTGTTGCGGTGACCGCTTGTTTCTTTGGCAAATTAGCCACAAGCAGTCACTATGATGGCATTTGTACGTCTACCACTGTAGCCATCAAAGAGAGATCTCAGCGTGCATTTCCAAACGGATTCAAATATTTTGCTGTATTCTGCTTTTATCTAACCAAAAAGTGTTGGAATCGGTTTTTGTCTCCAGTTTCCCTCAAAGTTCAACTTTCCAAACCTCATTTGCAACACAATGGCTGAGTCAGTAGTTCAACTACGTTGCGGCGTGAAGGTACGTAGTCGCAACATCGAAAGAGCAATAAATTTCTATAGGGCGATTAGTACTAACAGATTATCTTGAATAGAATGATTCGTGGGGAAAGAAAGGAAAGGAGTCTGTGGCGGCACAGCTATGGTCGAAGACGCCGAACAATGCACAGATCGACGACTCTAAGCATTACTCAGAGGTAACGACATTACGCCGACTGTTCAGTGACTGGAATTGTTCGTTTGCTGATCTTCACATAGATGTGGATGGGCACATACCCTTCCAACCCATCCTATCTCCTGTCAACAGGCGAACATCTGGGAGAGTACCTGAAGAAGAACCCGCAGCTTGTCGGAAAGTCTGTTCACGATCGATGGGGACCAGAAATTCCTTTCCTACCAAAGGTATAGTGAACGACATATTCCACATACTAAGGCTAACAGATCAGATCCTCTCATTCAGCAAAGCCCTACCTCTACAAATCCACCCGGACCTCACTCTCGCCGCGAAACTACACAAAGAAGATCCGAATAAATTTGGCGATACAATGCACAAGCCAGAGATCGCAATCGCGCTGTCAAAATTCGAGCTCTTCGCCGGCTGGAAGCCACTGAGAGACATCCAAGCCCTCTTCGAACTAAACCACCTGGGAAAGTTCGTGCCAAAGCCAGGACAATTCAACGACGAGACCCTACGACAAACATGCAAGGCCCTGCTGAGCGCACCACCACAGACAATCGCAGAGACAATCAAAGACCTACAAGAAATCCCAGAATCCCAATTAGGAGCACAATCCTACATCCCAAGTCTGCTCGGTCGACTGGTCAAACAATATGGCGAAGGCGACAACGGCAACCTCGTCGCCGCCCTCCTGATGAACTATTTAACCCTGGGACCAGGAGACGCAGTCTTCGTCCCAGCAGATAGCATCCACGCCTACCTAGAAGGCGACATAGTAGAATGCATGGCGCGCTCAGACAACGTCATCAGCACGGGTTTCTGTCCAGCCGCAGAACGCGACAGTGTCGAGCTATTTGGGCAAGCGCTCACTTTCGTGCCTCACAGTGCCCAAGACGCATTCCTGCCGCGGAAAAAAAGTGACAAGGGCATGAATGGCAAGACGGACGTTTACGCCCCGCCTATCAGCGAGTTCAATGTTCTGTGCACTACACTTGGGGCTGGTGAGAAGGAGACACATAAGTCCATTTTGGGGCCGAGTTTGATGATTGTTACTAAGGGCTGTGGTCACATGAATATTCCTGGTGACAAGAGTGTCGAGCTGAAGGAGGGTTGGGTTTTCTTTGTCGGGCAAGGTGTTGCGTTAGAATTTACCACTGACAAGGGCTTGGCTGTGTATCGTGCGTATGCGGAGTAGGAGGCTGAGCTGGGGTTTTGGGGTGAGTTGGATATGTTGGGTATTGGAGATTGAAATAAAAAATGTGTTTTATTGCGATATCTTCTGAAATGCCTTAGTTTTCGGATGGGTTTAAGTGTCAATTGTATTGTCATTGGCCTATGTATGGTGAAGCCCTAATGTATATCTTTCCTGAACTGGTAAGAGATAACACGTTCGAACAACGAGGCGTTCAAGGCTGATTGACATCTCAAACGCTAGAGAAAAATAGGAAATATTAGCAAACAGGCTGTGATAGCCATTTACACTTGTTTAAAGTGGTGTTGGTATCGGGGTCGAGGTGATTCGCTAATCTTCGGAGGCGCCCAGTTAATGCACGCCGGCACTGTTGGTCACCGCTATAATTTACCTGCATTTGCAGTTCTATTTTGGACATTTGGGCACTTTCCGACCATGCTAGCCCCGCATTAGGTCGGAGGCTAATCATGGCTAATTAAGTATCTATCTATAGCTAATATGGCGAGTCGCGGTGTCTCAAAATATCCATGAAACAGGGACCGTGTGTCAGATTAAGCCTTGAGCTTGATAGCTCAGGGTCTATATATCCGTATTCGCTCTTCGTATTGTTTGTCTGTTCAGCTTCCAGGATTGAAGCTCTGTCCTTTGGGCCTTCCAAGTCTGGTACTTGTGTCTTAATTGTTTGGTCTATGTACCAGATGTTTCTATCCCGACGAACATACCCCTGTTGAGACATACAATACCGGGATATGTCCATTAAATCCGCTCTTGAATCAGGCAACAATTCATCTCGGACCCCGCTTATTGTGCTCGGCGTAATAGGCGGAACCCTCATCTTCCTGGCAAGTAAGTCTGCAGCTAGAGCCGCAAGTCACCGCGCCAAACTAACCCCAACAGTGACTGGCAGTCTGCTATACTTGTTCTCCCGCAAGGAGCGGGCCAGACGACGGAATGCGCTTGCACAAGAGGACGAGGCCTTCTCTCCCCTGCAACCACCCCCAGCATACAAAGTGGACGACCTGAGAGCGCCTCGAGGTCCCCACTCTGCACATCCCCGGCCGCTCTCCTCCTTTGCGCCGGACTTCAGTCGACAGGAACATCAATTTCCGCGGGCATCATATGAACAGCCCCCGCCTTATCCAACTCTACCGACATATGACCCCTCCAGATACCAACCAACTCGACCCATACCAACCGAGTTCAATCCACATCCACATCCCTATACCTATCACAACCAGTCCATCCCCACCCCCCAGGGCCCGTCTTCCCGCTTGAGCGCCGTGCATTACAATGACGCCAGACAGTCCCTGTCCCTGTCCCGACCGCTGTCAATGGTGGGACAGGTCCCTCCGGGTCCAGGACCTGTGCCTGCCCCTGTGCCCAGACCGAGGCGCCAAACGGCTATGCCTCCACCTCCTGAACAGCGGCCAAGACAGGAGGGCCGCGAACGGAGTGTGTCTGAGCCAATGCTACTCCAACCTGCAGGACCAAGACGACCTAAGCCTGTCCTGTCGCGGCTGATCACCAATTTCCGTTGAAAATGTGACCGTGGCTTGAGGGCTTGTTTTTACGACTATCACGAATTTCTGCTTTTGATTATTGTTGCGTTAGGGCTAAGATATGGGGGAATGAAGCTTATCTTCAACTTGGGTCTTCAGGGTATCTTCAGTCAAAATATGCAAAATGCAGTATGTTACTGTACAATCCCTATGTCTCAAGTACTATACATGTTGGTAAATCGGAGGATTCGGAAAGTACCTCACCCCGATCGCCTATACACGATCGATGCCATTGCTGATCTCTTGTCGGATTGTCTCCGTTTAATCTGTCTGATCATCCCGCAATTTCCCCTTTGGTGCTGTCGGCGCCTATCGTAGCCTGTGAATGGGGATGTCAAACGCCTCTCATGAGCGTGGCGGGACGATCATATGGCCAATGTCTTAACTTATAGATTAGTCCTTTGTGCGCAATATCCAGTGAACAGCCCACTTGGCAGGGATATGCACGGTGAAACACAGTGACTACACTACGGTGACTACACTACTGTATAGTACTAGTAGCCATGGCATCCCCACCCCCTCTTTTAATCCCTGCATCTTGTCTCTCTTCTCTCTCTCTCAGCCAGATGGCTGTCCCTGCCACTATCTCAACCCTGCTGCATCCCTGAACAGAGGATAACATGTCTAGTCACAGCCCCCAGACCACATCTCGGTCATGTTGGATATTGGTGCGCATGCAGATCCCTCGACAAGCGCCACGCCAAGACAATGGCCAACGACTATGCATCAATACACGCACACTACAGTGCAACCTATCGCTACCTTGAAATCTGTCAACGCAAGTTGACTGCGCCGCAACCTCTCCTTGACACTCGGGGGAGAAACAGACAAGGGTCTCAATCCACTCCTACCCCTCTCGCGTGCATCCTTTACGCACACTGCAGCTATCGGAGCCTCTCATTCACGGCGACCCGCTTGGGTCCTTCTGCCTGGGGCTTTTCTTTATTATTCCTTTTTCTTTTTCGCCTGTGGCTCGTCTATTATCCCAGATTCCGCCTCGGGGGCTATCAGAGGGGTTTACCCGGAGTGCTGGGCTCGAGTCTCCAATCGCTAGGCTCCCAACACGTTAAGCAATTTCCGAGATCGTCTCTTTTCTTTCCAGACATGCGTTGACTAATCTCCATGGACGGTCTTGTCCTGATATAACCTCAAGGCCGTTTGCGGGCCCTTACTTTTTCCCTCTTTGTTTCCTTTTGGGCTCTGCTCTGCGTCTGGCCTGTCACTTTTTGAGATCCCCACGCTCTCGGTGGGGAGTTCGGTCTGCTGTGAGATGAACAACACATTGGGGAGTGATTTGTCCTCCCTCTGGCACCTTTGTCCCTACTGCGTCACCCTCAAGTGTTCCCTATGAGGAATCTTTTTAAGGCCATGGCGACCTTCATGAAGAAGTTCAAGAGGAAGCGCAGACTCTCGACTGAGCTACACTCTCGTTGGGGCGATGTTTCTATCAGCTATCCCACTCAAGGATCCTGGAACCAGTGGAATCAACCGGCGGGATTTGTCGCCGATGCACCAAGGGCCTCACCAAGCCGTCATCGCGGTGATGGGCAGCGATATACTCCAGCAGGCTCAGTACGGCAACAGAGTCCTAGCTCTATGAATCGGCGATCCCAAAGCACAGGCCCTCGAGGATCCCAGGTGGGACTCCAACCGCCCTTTCCCACAGGGCATTTTGACGAAAACATCCGGCGTCGCGGAGGAGAAAGAGAGAACCGCCCATCGCCAAATCAAGGACTAGGAATTGGCGATCTCCGAAATGGACCAAGTGGACGCGTATCAAGCCGTCGCGCTTCCAGTTTGCGCAGCGACGAAAGTATCGTTGATGATTCTTGCGACGAAGAGGACGAACAACGAGATACATTAGGCGTTCCACCAGCGCGATTGAGCCCTCGCGATCCTCGAGACTACGAGAGTGATATGTCGCACACGCCACGCGAAACCATTGATTATGATATCGCGGCGAAATCTCCACCCCTCTCTGTAACCTCGCGCATGCGCCGTTGCAGCTTCCAGAGCTGTGCGACGGACCCGATGACCTCTGCGTCTGGCGCGCCTAGCTCCAGACGAACCAGTTATACTGCTGCTTCCTCCGTCTCTGCTCCCTCTATGCCACCCTCTACTCCCCGATTTGCATACAACACTGCGAACTATGCTCCTGCGAACTATACTCCCTTCCCGGAGAAGAGACATCCTCCCCGGGCGAAGCAGCAGGAACCTGAGACCACGCTTCGGCAGGAGATGGTCCCCTCTTACGATGAACTATATGGTTGAAATGTTATGAACAAGCTATGGGATGTAGATATCGTTCGTTGGTGGTTGGTTTGAATACTTTTAGTAAGCGGTGTTTGGCAATACGCCAATTCGGAGTCGGCCCAAGTTTATTTAAGATTAATTTTGCATTTCGGTGGTTTGCATGAATTTATTCATATTATTACTCTAGTTGTGTACAGAATGGGGAATAATCTCTAGGCTGTCCACGTCTACTCAACTTCCTGCCTCATTAGTATGGGATGCTTGGCACTTAAGAAGCGGCATTTACCTTCTTTTCTTTTTCCCGCATACTTTCTCTCTTTTGCTCTCTTTCCCTTTCTTTTCTTTTCTGCGCGCCGATAGCCATTTCGAATATGTTCAGCGAAAAGAGGGGAATCTGCGCCCGTGCATATGCAGAGTGTATCACAGTCACAGTCACCAATCAAGCGTCAAGCACCGTCACACTCGTCACGCCCCCGACGTATCGACTACAAGTAGGATGTGGCCCATCCCCAACTGTTCTTTGCCAAGGTGCAATCACCAACCAGCCTGTGTGAGGTGGTCTCTAAGCGCCGACCAACACTGGGAGAAAACGGGGCTGCATGATTCGACCGCATCCTCGCCATTGCCTGTCCCAAGCATTAGCAGCTCTGCAGGTGCATCAGCAGTGCGGAACTTCCCTGCCCGTCGATTCAATTGCTCCACTTGGTCATCACATCCATACAGAGACCGCTAGAGCTGGCTCACAGTGAAAAAAGAAGCTTTCCCGCCCTGAGCTGTCTCGAGTCCCAAGTTACTGTTACCGTTTCTCATGCGAACGTGATCGCTCACCTACGGCGCTCTGCCTTTACTTCCCCCCCTCTCTCCTTGGCGGTTGCTGTAAGAACAGAAGTTGTCGCTCTGTTCGCTTCGATCCAGTATGCTTGGGCTCTGGGAAGGTATTCCACGGTCTTCCAGCATGCTGGCTATCCTTCTGGCTGCGGCTCCAGCGGTTTTGGGACTCAGAACTACAGCCGGTTCACCCTGTACAGATGTCTGTGGCACAATAACCAACACCACATCCTCTGAGATTTCATGTCTTGATCAGTCGTATAACACAACCTCCACCGGGAAGGATTTCGAGAAATGTATATCATGCCAGTTGGAAAGTGACTTCCACATTTCTGCAACTGGAGAATCGGATGTTGACTGGGGACTGTGTATGTCGTGCCACCTCCGAGAAGCGCAAATGTCCGATCTAGCGTCAGAACTAACAGATTGAACCAGATAACCTGCGATATGCCTTTTCAACCTGTGTCTTCGGATATCCAGACTCAATCTCCAACACCTCCTCACCCTGCCCAGTCGCGTGCGACGGTGTTCGGCCTGCTGTAAGAACCGACATTGACGATCCCAGCACGTCGAATCTGCACTCCTGGTGCGACGATGTCTCTTTCGCCGACAATGTCGTCAACACATGCGAGTTCTGCTACAATCTGACCACAACCCAAGTCTACATGGCGAACTGTATGTATCTCCAAGTCAGCAATCAAAACCCAAAGAACTGAAAAACCAACTAATCATCCAAACCAGTCCTCGAATCCATCCGCTACAACTGCCATTTCAAAACAGCCACCGGCAAAACCTTCGACATAGCCCCATCCCGAATCTTCACCCAGTCCCTCCTCCCCTCAAGTCTGTCCCTGACAACCCCAACCTCAGGCGGCTCAAACGTGAACCTAGGCGTGGTAATCGCCGTCCCAATCGTAGGATTCCTAATCATCCTAATCGCCCTAGCAACATGTTGCTTCTTCTTCATTCGGCATCGCCGCAAGAAGGCCCGCCGCACCCGCCAGTCGCCCAGCATGTATAACCAGTGGAACGACCCGGCCCTCGCTGCCCAATATGGGGACCAGCAGCAGGGCTGGGCGAATGCTGGGTATGGATATGGGCATGGGTCTGGCTTTGGCTTTGTTGATAATGATGGTCGTGGGCAGGAGCTTGCGTATCAGGGTCAGCAGTCGAAGGGTGGTTTTTCGCAGGGTGTTTTCGAGCAGTCTGATGTGCAATATCAGCAGCAGGCTTATGAGCAACATCAGATTTATCTGCAGCAGCAGCAGCAGCAAGGTCATGTTCCTACTACCCATGTGCATGATCCTGACAAGAAGGTTCCGCAGCAGTGGGAGTGATAGAGATAGCTCGTCTGTTTCTGTTTCTGCGCTGCTGAATAGAAATATTCATTTGGTGTTTTCTTGCCTTCGGGTAAGAGGCAACCGAGGGACTTGTGCTATGGGTGGAACATAATGAGATCAGGATATCAGCTCACATCATTGTCGACGGCGTTGTTTCATGTGTTTCGCTTTGGGTCTTGTTTTTTTCATGGAGTTGTTCTGAGTTGATCTGCGCCTACTGCACCGATATATCCCCGGCATGAGTGTGTGTCGTCTGTGTGTCTTGGCTTGAATGTATGTCGAATAGTCGAAAGTCGATAGTCGGTTGTCAGTTGCCAATAGTCAATAGTCGAACGGCCAAAAGTCCACAAGAAATCAAGCCAACCTAAGTAAAGACCCAAAGAAAGAACAAAAAATGTAAGAGAAAAGTACAAAACCCTTGTCTCGACACTATTTACAACCAAAAACCCCCACGATAAAGGGCGCCAACCCCAATATAAGTACTATCCCCCAACCCAACCGCCAGCAACAAAAGCATACCGCCCAAATCCCAAAATAGCACCCGACCCGCCCAAGAAAACGCCCACACCCAAAACACAAACCTACACAACGCAGATACGAGAAGATCGGCTACGATGACCTCTGGGCACCGCTGGACAGGAGTCAAAACCACCTGTCACAGGAGCGCATTGGTCCGCGGGCGTTCTGTAGGCGTTTCAGCACGCTCTGCCAAGGGTCCAGGGATCCAATGAGGGGGTTGTCGATCTTGAGGTTATTTTTGGATTTGGGGGTTGTTTTCTTTGTGCTTATTTTTGGCGGGTTTGATATCGGTTTCGGCCGAAGGGGTGTGTTCGTAGCGCTTTGTTCGGGGTTTTGCTGGTCGTAGTAGTTGTGTGGTGATAGGTGAAGATGTACTGTAGAGGCTATTTGCGCGGAGTACACCTGGACTGTTCGCCGTGGGATTAATTGGTATCTACAGTCTTGAAGTCTTATTCCTGGCAAGGTGTATTATTGCTTTCATTGTTGAATACTGTGTGTAGAGAATTAGTGAGACTCTAAAAAGAAGTATCGTCTGTGGATTGCAGATGGCTTGTCAAGCAATAAGATAACTCTTTGCGTCAGATCTGACGCCGTAATCCCTTCAGAGGCTCCATTGGGAGGTATCACCATCCCATCCTTCTGCTCCCCATCGTTGTCCATCAGGTGGCCTGGCGAGGTCAAACAAACCCACGCCTCTTTTCGCAGTTTGCTATGCAGGCTCTGTTCTTCCCAAGGGTCCAAGGTTCAACGCTATTAAATGCCATACTAGATCCCACAGAAAATGAACAGGTCTGCTCGAGATAGAACAGTCGGAGCTGCTCGAGTGAGTGGCAATTTGGAATGGTTTGAAGAGCTTCATTGGTAACGTTATATTAGAGACATACATGAAGGAGGTACATTAGAGAGACGTTTCAAAGGCATTTTGAGGATTGAAACATTACTATCCACATTGTACGAATCCTAGTCAAGCCAGAAAATATAAAAAATAAATATGTAGTGCAGTCCGTAGAAGATCTGCGGCCGGTGGATCTACAAGCTTCTCACCTATCCGCAACTCTCTTCCCCGACAATATCCTGACACCCATCGCCCACCATGTCTACCCTCACTCAAGAACAAATCAAAGTCCTCGAGCAAGCACGTCAGCGACTCGTACAGCTCACCCGCTCACTGGGCTCACTAATTACCAGCCTACACTCAAGCGACCCTCTTCCGCCGTGGTAAGTCCCAGCACTCCAGCTCGCCCACCAACCCAATGACAAAGAACAAAACCCCCAATGCAAACCCCCAAGACCAGCATACTGACAAGCCCCAGGTCCTCCCTCCAATCTCAAGCAAGCATCATCTCCAACAACCTCCTCAGCGTCTCCGAACAACTTTCCGAGCAACGCGACCTCTTCACCTCACTAGTCGCCTATCCGAGCCCTGAATACCCAAGCCGCACACAAGCACCCACTCTCGAACAACTCCTCCGCACAAAACTCGACCCCCGCGTCGAAGACTGGGTTGCGCGCGGCCGCGCCGCAGGCACGGAAGGCGGTCTGTCCCAAAGTACCATCCCGTCCCCGTCGCGCCTTGTCGAGGCTGAAAGTGCCGACCACAAACTCAGTGAGGCAGAGCTTGCGCAGCTATGGGAGTGGGCGCCGCTTGAGGCGAACCAAGAGGCTAGACGGAGGAATTGGGGCGGGAATTTCACCCTTGAGGAGCGGGAGAGTGGGATTCAGAATGTTGTCACTGGGTTGAGGAGGCAGCTAGAGGATGATTTGGGGTCTGAGGAGGAGGAGAGTGAAGGGGAAGGGGAAGAGGAGGAGGAGATGGATATTGTTGGTGTTCATCGGAAGTCTGTTGGTGGGGGGTTGGAGTTTGATATTGCTGTGAGGCACCCGCATCCTGTGCAGCCTTTTGTGCCGCTGGACGATATTCTGAAGTATATGACTACTGGGCGCATGCAGTAGCTTCTTCGGTCTATTGGGCATTGGGGGTAGTGCTATCTACGAGACGGCGCATACCGGGTTGCACTCATGGTTCTACTTGAGCTCCATCTTGATGAATACGACTTGACGTGGCTGCCCTGGCCAATGAAATGACAACAGAAAGCGTTATTAAAGACATAACCTAACCGGAAAAATAGAAAGGGTCCAAGAAGAAGCTATTCTCTAGCCCCGTCGGCGGGTGGTGGGGGTCTTTGCGCCTCCCTTGGGCGATGCTCCAGTGCTCTTGGCTGACGGCACCTTTTCGGCGACCTTTGTGTGGGAAGCCTTCTGCTTGGGCGCCGGAGCATTCCAGTACCAGAGCATTTGTGTGGCGAGGATCACGTTGAGGGAGAAGCCAGCGATGAATCCGTAGAGGATGAGCTTGTCGTCGACTTCTTGGAGGGTGGTGAAGATGCGAGAGAGGGATCCGGCGAGGTAGTTGAAGACCTAGAAGAGACAATAACTATTAGTATACGGCGAGAACGTGCGTACTGCGCAAACATAGACTTACCGCGAATGCGCTCAGCTGTCCGGTTCCTCCTTCGCGCCAGATGGTATAGATCTGGGGCGCCTTGCTAGCAACACCTAAGGCACCCGCACCAGCCTGCAGGTAGGCCATGGTCTGCGCATCCACAAGGGTCTGATCAAAGAGCAGAGCGTACACACTAGCAGCGACAACAGCCACGAAAGCCGCAGCCGCCGCAGAGCGCCCAGCATAGTTTAGAACCAAAACACCAACGGCGATATCCTGAACGGCAATGAGAGCAGTCTCGCCATATGTGCTGAATGGGAACTGGTTGCGCACGCCGTAGGAGAGGGTGATGAGCAGGCTGGCAGTTTCAAGGGCGTATGAAACGAACGAGACACCGGCCGAGGAACGGGAGCTGATCAGCTTCAGGATCTGCGGAATCTTGACAACTGCGCTGGCACCAACGATAGCCAGACCTAGGGCCTTGGAAATGGCCAGCGACGTGCAGGCAGGGTCCTTGGTGACATCGAGGTCGAGGAGGAGCGCGCTGTGGCAGGGCTTTCCGATCAAGGACACGACGGCATCGTGAACAGGTTCAGGGATCGCGGAGACAATAGGCTCCAGGTAGGGCTGCAGGGGAGCAATCACGGAATTCTGAAGGAGGTCCATAATGGTATCGTTGTCTAAAGAAGTAGAGAGGATCATGCCACAGAACAATGTTGACATTCACGGATGTGGCCCGTGCACCGGGGAAATTCAACTTCTCTCGTCCACTTTTCTTCCTTCTGCACCGACACGCCATGATCCCTCTGCGGCCGTCCATGTTGAGGCCTCGAGAGGCGCTTGTATGCTCGCAATGTCTGGTTCGGTCCCGTCATTCACAGCCCTCCGCCATTCGGGGTTTCCTATCGTCATCGAAACGACGGACAGGTATCGCGGATGACCAGTCTCCTTCCGCAATTCACAAGACATATTTCTCGGCCAATCGATTATTTGATGGATCAAGCAACAGAGGAGGACTGCTATCTTCACTTGCATCAAAAAGTGCCAATGCCAAATCGACTTCCGATTCGCCCAGCGGTGCTTCCGCAAGTCCGGCCGATGCGTCTGAAACAGCTTCGTCAGGGACAATCGCGACAGCAGCAATCTCAGAAGAACTACCACACCGGCGGAGGAAGCGTTTGAAGGAAGAAAGCAAAGAAACGGGGAAACCTGAACCCACAATTCCTCTGGATGCCTCGGCGCAACTGTCGAACTTCTCGTCCGCGCTCCCCACCACCTCCCTCCGCCGCAAACTGGCTGCATATCTCGCCCTGACAAAACCCCGACTGTCTTTCCTGATCGTCCTCACTACCACTTCTGCATACGGAATGTACCCGATCTCGTCTTTGCTCACACTCGACCCGGCCATGACCCCACTCCCTACACTTTCGACCTCCACTCTGACCCTGATATACCTTACGGCGGGCACGTTTCTGTCATGTTGCAGTGCGAACACACTGAACATGATGTTCGAACCGAAATACGATGCGCTCATGTCCCGCACTCGCAACCGTCCGTTGGTTCGTGGCCTCGTCTCCAACCGGGGAGCTCTGTTGTTCGCCGTCGGCACTGCCCTTACGGGTCTCTCTCTCCTTTATGTTGGTACCAACCCGACGACCACCGCCCTGTCTGCCGCGAACATTTTCCTCTATGCATTTGTCTACACGCCATTGAAGCGAATCCACGTGGTGAACACTTGGGTTGGCGCGATTGTTGGCGGTATCCCACCGCTGATGGGCTGGATCGCTGCGGCAGGCCTGACGGCCACAATTGGCCATGACACCTGGCGCGACATGCTTTTCAGCGAAGAAAGCATTGGCGGGTGGCTGCTTGGTGGAATCTTGTTTGCCTGGCAATTCCCCCACTTCAACGCTCTGTCTCATATCATCCGTGATGAGTACAAGGCGGCTGGCTATCGGATGATGGCCTGGGTGAACCCTGCACGTAATGCCAGAGTCTCTCTGCGCTACTCCCTCCTGATGTTCCCTATTTCCATTGGCCTCTGGTGGTACGATGTCGTCGGCCCCGGGTTTTTGGTGAGCAGCACCGTCGCCAACGGCTGGCTGGTCCGCGAGGCGTACCGTTTCTGGAAACACCAGGGTGCTAATGGCACCGCCCGTGGACTCTTCTGGGCCAGTATCTGGCAGCTGCCTGCTCTCCTCGTCGGCGGCCTGATAACCAAGAAGGGTCTCTGGGACGGCGTTTGGAGGAATATCTTTGGGCATCCTGATGAGGATGATGAGGAATATATCTACTATGAGGACGAGGAGGAACTTGAAGGTACTGCCTCTGAAGGTAGAGAATCGGCGCCTCGTCTGTCATCGAAACAGACAAATACCAGTACTTTATCTACGGTATGAGAGACTTCAGATTTTCACTCTCTTCTGGGGATCCATTCCACTCTCCTTCCTTAGCACATTGAGGTGCTTCTCTTTTTCTCAAACTATATCTTGCTTCTCCGGTTTTGTCTTATACAGCGGTTTGGTGTGGCGTTTTCTATTTTTGTATAACACCAGTCTCACGTGGAACCCAGTTCCAGATTATATCGTTCCTGTTCCTTTCTTACACTGTACTTTCATGATACAATCTACAACTTCCAACATTCACCAGCATCTTATGCGCCAACTCGGTCCACCCGAAGTCTATGCTTCCCCGGTATACGAAAACAAATTCTTGGAGAAGAATATATTGACACATATTCACAAATTTAACACCAGGAAGAAAGCGGCAAAATTGCTACACTCCGAATCCCTCCCCCTCAGTCCTTCACACAACCACACAGACCACAGACCGCAGACATCTATCTAAGAAGAAGTGGAGAGACCAGCAGCCTTGATCAAGAACTGCGCAGCCTCCTTGGCATCGCTGCCATAGCTCAAGTGAGCCAGGACGTTGGCACCGTTCAAGCAGACGGGGTCACCAGTAGCGCAGTACTCCTTAACCTTGCTGCTGTCAAGCTTACCAACAGCCTGAGCCTTGAACGGGTCACCGAAGAGAACAGCACCAGAGACCTGGTCAGCAGAGAGGCTGTTGGCAGCATTGTGCACGACCATGGAACCCTGCGAGTATCCACCGAGAACGACCTTAGTCTTGGGGCACTGAGAGAGAGCCTGCTTGACGAGCTTGGCCATAACGGGACCACCGTTTGCGCCCAGCGCAACGTTGCTCTGGAAGGAAAAGGTAAGTTTCACGTTCCCAAGAAGAAAAAAGGGGAAAAAAGGGGAGAAGAGGGATTGATCATACCTCAGCAGTAGCCGCATAAGTCACACCCTGGACGGAGACATTGTCACCGGTCAAGGACTTCAACTGGGTAGCGACGGGGGGTCCAACGACGGAGCCCATGTTGCCCATCTCATCACTGCCACGGGCGAAAATGAAAGTCAACTCCTTGCAGCCGGCGTTGTCGGTGACATCGTTTGAGGTGATGGAACCGGAGCCTAGTAGACTCTCACGTTTAGCCTTGAGACTGGAAATGCCGGAACCACTGGGGATATTACTAAGGCCAGGGATGCTCAATCCGCTGCTGCCAGAGCTGCCACCAATAGAGGGAATGAGGGAGGTGAGGGCGCTGAGACCGCTGTTTGTGCCGGAGGTGCCGCCGAGGGCGCTGGTCAGGGAGGAGAGGTCGAACTGGCGCTTCTCCGCCTCCTTGGCATCGCGGCGGGCCTTGAAACCGAGGCCGCTGGAGCCGCTGGAGCTCAAAGAAGGAATGAGGGACTCGAGGGCGCCGAGACCACCGCTGGTACCGGAGCTACCACCCATAGAGGGGATGAGAGACTCCAGGGAACCAAGACCTCCGCTACCGGAGCTGCCACCAAGGGAAGGGATCAGAGACTCCAGAGAGCTGAGGCCACCGCTGGTGCCAGTGCTGCCACCAAGACCGCTGGTCAGGGAGGAAAGGTCAAACTGACGCTTCTCGATGTCACGGCCAGTCTTGAAGCTTGGAATACCGGCACCGCTAGGCAAGGCAGTAGGAGCGGGCAAGCTGGGAGTGCCGCTGGGCTCAGCACCAGAGCCTCCAAGACCAGGCAGGTCACTGAAGCTAGGAAGGCTCGGGGTGCCCGAGGAAGAACCACCGGAACCCCCAAGGTCAGGAAGGTCACCGAGGCCGGGGAAGCCAGAGCCAGAGCCGGTGGAAGAGCCACTGGACTCACCTCCCAGACCGGGGAAGAGGGAGGCCAGAGCGCCGAGACCACTTTCAGTTCCAGATCCACTGGAGCCGAAACCGGGGAATTGGCGGTTCTCGATCGTCTGTGTGGGAGCACCCAGGGCTGCGCCGGCGAGGGCGAGAATGACTGTGTTTCTCATATTGAAACGAATGAAGTAAAAAATGGCAACGAACGAACGAGAGAGACCAGCTCTGCGGTATACAAGGAACAAACGAAGGAATGGAGGGACTGAGGAGGGATGGTTCAGTGATTTGTCTAGAGGCGACAAGAAGACTGCTTTTATATTCTTCAACAATCACATCCTCAATGCCGAAATCACAACTGCCGAATCTCAATTGACCGAGGTTTGAACCGGATTCCATTTTGCGATGCAGTGATAGTCCGGAGAATGTCTACATCGAGTAACTAGTAATCCTCATGAAACAAAACGCCTTGCCCTGTTTCATCCTGGGATCCTGGTACCCGTAGCTGGAATTCGGCTTCGGGGTAGATAGATCCTAAAGTTGGGCCACATACGACTCGGAAATAGGTTCTTTTGCGTATATGTATGTGAAAATTGGTCTTCACTAGACCTTGAAGAGGAAGTCTTCCCCGTTGCTCAAGTCTTAAAAAATAGCCTGGTCCGAGTGATCATCAAACACGACAGATCAATTCTTAGATAGATGAGCCGACTGGGAGGTCATGCGGGTACAGGGCACAAACTGAAACAGCCATACAATTTACTTCATCGAGGCTGGGTGTTGGTAAGTGAAGGCGTCCGATGGATAGTTCTCAAAAATGAGACGTTCTTACCCGCATCGGGCAATTTGACCGTTGGCCCTAAAAGGAGCCACACGCTAGACAAGCCACAACGCCCAGCTGACCACAAATAAAGGATTCGGGTAGCCCTGTCCAGACGTGGGCCTCTGTTCCCGTTTCTGTTAGACGCATAATTAGCCTTTGATATACTTCGGGCCCGTTTCAGGTCTAATTCTAGCCTCACGTATTGGATGTATCGATTTTAGCCGGCCGGGCCGGGGATCCCTCAGGGCCAGGGCTGGGTGGTATGATATCAGATCTTTACGTGGGTTGACACGGATATAGTGAGATGCGTATTATGTCGGAATTTCTCAAGCTAATGGCTCGTAGAATGGTGGGTATAGTACACGGATATAGTACAAAAATTGGTACATGTAGTTCTCGTTGAGAACCGGAATACGCATGCCCATGCATCGGATATAAGCACGAATTCAGCGTGCTGATCTACTTCCTCAATTTCAGGTGGTAAGTCTCCAATGCTTGCTCGGTCATGGGACTCGGCGCCCCGACCATCGCGTCGTCGCCTCCTCTTCCGGTTTTCGGGAAAGCAATCACATCCCGCACAGATTCTTTGCCTAGCATTACAGCAACAAGTCTGTCAAAGCCCAATGCCAGACCCGCATGCGGCGGACATCCAGAGCGCAGAGCATCGAGCAGATGCGAGAAGTCATCCAACCGCTCAGCTGGCATTTTCAAGATTTCACGGAAGATGAATTCCTGGACCGCTGCATCGTGGATACGGCGACTTCCACCGCCCAGCTCGACTCCGTTCACGACTAGGTCGTAGTGGTCGGCCACGGCCTGCGTAGGGTCTGTGAGGAGGAGGTCGACATCAGCGGGGGTCTTGGGTGCGGTGAAGGGGTGGTGCGTTGAGGAGATGCCTGCTGCGCCACCCTGGCCTGGCTCTGAGTCCGAGGAGGGGGAGAAGAGAGGGAAGTCGACGACCCAGAGGAAGTCGAATCCTGTAGGGGCGGGCTTGAAGCCCGTCGAAACGCTTGAAGCGTGTAGTGCACGGCGTAGGTCACCGATAGGAGTTGAGCCGCCAGAGAAGGGGGCACGAGGTCGTGCTTGAAGGATGATCAAGTCACCGTGATCGGGGTCCAACAGCTCTTCGACATGCTCAGCGGCCTGGAAGCCAAAGGGCTGTAGTCCGCAGAGAGGCTGCTTGCCGTTGTAGATGAAGACACCCGGGCCACCGTCGGGGTTGTTGTTGAACGGCGCACCAGCAGGCGAGTCGAGGAATTGAGTGATGAATTTGTGGGTTTCGGCCGGATCGTTTTCGTTTCCTTCAAGCTTGAAAGCCTCCACGATGGGATCCTCCAAGTCAGAAATCTTGCCAATCAAATCCACGGGCAAAAGTTGATCAAGTCGAATAATTTCCATGCCGTATCTTGTGTCTGGCTTGTCAGAGCCGTACTTAGCCATGACTTCCTGATATGGGACCTTTCGGAATGGGCCTTCCGGGGCAGGGTCTTTCATCAACGATGACCAAAGTCGACGAATGACTCCCTCGATTGTACGCATCACATCGTCTCCGGTAGCAAAAGACATCTCCATATCAAGCTGAGTAAATTCTGGCTGGCGATCGGCCCTCAGATCCTCATCACGGAAGCAGCGCGCAAACTGATAATACCGCGGCAAGCCACTAGCCATAAGAATCTGCTTATACTGCTGCGGACTCTGAGGCAAAGCATAAGCCAATCCCTCACGGCGAGTAGGAACAATAAATTCACGCGCACCCTCAGGGGTAGACTTGAACAAGAGCGGTGTCTCAATTTCAAAAAACGGCGGAGACTGCTCCTCCAGCTCTTTCTTGCAGAGGTTATGAGCGCGGGCCCGGAATCGCAATGCCTCACGTAGCTCTGCATCCGAGCGCAGCTGTAGGTATCGCTGCTCAGGCGGGAACACCGTTTCGGGGGTCATAATGGTCTCTTTGGGGAAGTCGTTCAGAGGGTGAATCTCCTCCAATGCGAGCTCCCATGAATCCTCGGCGGGCTTATCGGCTGATTCCGAGGCTTTGGCTTTCTTCTTTTGTACGATGCCGCGCACAGCTACGGGGCTGTTTGCATTGAGGGCTTTGAGCTTCTCGAAGGCATTGTTCTTGGCGAATGCGACGACTTGCAGGCTGTGTTGTAGAGTTGGATCGGCCAAGCGCACGAACGACAGTTTCTTGGAAAGATCAGAACGCTGGCCAAGATACCCGTGTAGCACAACTTCGGTGTTTGGCTCGGCCTGTGCGAAAAATGTCTCGAAGTCATGAGTCGCCGGAGGGAAGTCGACTGTAGGAAATGATATACATTAGTCAAGGTTCAAAGTTGAGGACAGTGGACATTAGAAGGAAGCTTCAACATACCAGCCCGCTTATAAGCCTCTAAAAAAGCTGGAAGCTCTTTAGGAGGCTCCTGCAGCAGGCAAGCTCGAGCATGGAAATACCGCGGCGCATGAAGCGGCCGGTGGCATTGTCTCGGCAGTGCAGCAGCACGACCACGAAGAATATTCGAGATCTCAATATAACTGGACCTCAAACGCAAAGAGCGCATCGGCAGCACACCGATTGGCATATTGCAACGCTAAAACAAAGACAAAGCACAGTAGACAACAAGAGTCAGATCTGATCAAACCACAAAAACCGGCAGAACTGCTCCCCGCCCTGGGAGCGGACTAGCGCGGGCAGAAATAAAACCCGCGCGATTTTCTCTTTTTCTTTCTTTTCTTCATCCTTCCAAGTTTTATACTTGTGAGTCCTCCTGTGCCCCTTTGATCACTTTATTTGCATTTACTGACTGCTATTCCAGAATGATGAAAGCCTAGTGTGTTATATATGAGACAGTCTCTTCCCTCTGAGACGTGCGGCTCTCTTTCTTCGGAGAGCTTAAGGGCTGTACGACTCGAGGGGTGGGTTTGTGATATAGGCGTTCGGCATACCAACCTTGTTTACATGACGGACGCGATGAAGGCATCTCTGATCCTTTTTACAAACTTGAAGGTGTTACCACGGCGTTGAGCGGTGGTTGAGGCTGGTCCTCGTTGGAAGGGAATGGATGCTGGATTGGCTTTGAAGACATTGCTATCTGACAGTCGTCCTCTCTTCTGGCTTTGATATTTTATCTAGCTGGCCGTGGATCTTGTGTCCCTCGCGCCATGTTCGAGTGCTTTGACTCGGTGGTCATCACATGTAGCTTTGAAGCACCAAGCAATGAAATGCATGCATGGCAACAGGGGCTATTTCAAGACTACATGAGAGGATACTGTTCAAAGTTCTCGCAATAAAAAATCAACTCGCATTTGCATATGTCACAGTTTTCCAATCTGATGCATCTAAAACTGTACAAACTTGGTAACCACTTTTTTCTTTCAATCCCACACCACATTCACATCAACAACTCCAATCACTCAAAAATCATCTTCTCCAAAATTTCCTTCTCCCCACTATTCTCAACAAGATTCCTAAAAACACCCCCTTCAATCCCCATAAGATCCCTAGGCGTACCAAACTCCGCCGCCTTCCCAGCATCCATAACAAGAATCCGATCAAAATCAGCAATAGTGCTCAACCGATGCGCAATAACCAGCAGAGTGGTAGCATTGCGCCCAAACTCAGCCCGAATAGACGTCTGAATCAACGCATCAGTCTCCATATCCACAGCCGACGTCGCCTCATCCAGAACCATAATCTTCGGCCTGGATACGATGGCACGGGCTAGACAAAGGAGTTGGCGCTGGCCTTGTGAGAGGTTCAATCCTCCTTCAGAGATCGTCGCTGACAGAGATGTGAATGCGTTCGCGTTCGTCTTCTGTGTCTGTGCAGGCTCGGGTGTCGTAGCACCGGTATCACTAGGTTGACGGGGTGTGGCAGTCCGTGACGTGAGTGTTAACTCGTCATCGTCTGCTTCGGAAATGAGATGCACGCGCGCTAGTGCATCGTACAGTTCTGTATCACTGTATTCGTCGAACGGATCCAGGTTCGATCGGACAGTGCCAGAGAAGAGGACTGGGTCTTGTGGAATGATAGCAAGGCGACTGCGGAGGTCGTGCAGTTTAATTTTGGATACGTCCAATCCATCGATGACGATTTCACCGGATCTCGCCTCCAGGAAGCGGAATAGTGCGAGCGTTAATGATGATTTTCCCGCGCCTGTGCGTCCAACCACGCCTACGCGCTGGTTCTTTTCAACTGCGAAGCTCAGTCCGTTCAGCACGGGTGGGAGGTCTGGTGCGTAGCCCACGACCAGATCGTTGACTTCTAGTCGGCCCTCTGTTGGCCAGGCGGCTGGTGCATCTGCGCCTCCCTGGTTTTCGATTTCGATGTTGGAGTATTCGATGACGCGCTCTGTGGCGTTCATGTTTAGCTCAAGGTTGGCGTATTGGCGGAGGGCCATTGCGATTGCGGAGTTATACTGCAGTGTGAAGCTCAGAGCGAAACCAGCTAGGGACGCAGTGATACCGGGGACGTAGACGATGAGAGCGGCAGTGAGTGTCGAGAAGATGGCACCGACGACGTTCATGCGGAAGCCTAGCCAGCGGTTGAAGAGCCAGAGGTTCCACCAAGCTTGGGCATGGCGGTTGATCTTGCTGTACATGATTTCGATGTATGTGTCCGGTTTGCTGAAGGCGCGGATTGTGATCAGGCCCGCGAGACTCGAGCCGAATTGTTCAAAGACGGGGCTCTTGGCTGTGCTTTCTAGTCTTTTAATCTGGCGCGCGCCTGCTAGGTAGGTAAGGGATAGCTTTAGGCATATCAGTAGGAGGACCGCGGCGAATACTATCACCACTGGGGACACGAGCATTCCGGCTATCATAATTCCCAGGACCTCCAAGACCTTGCCGACGAAGAAGCCCATGTCGTAGCCGATTCGGGAGTCGAGCGAGTGGAAGTCTGCTGTGAAGCGATTGAGGATTCGTCCTAGTGGGACTGTGTCGAGCCATCGGAGTGGTGCGCGGAGGACGGCGAAGATTAGGCCGTTAAATAGGTTTCTTGAGGCTTGCACTGCTGCGCGGAGAACGAAATAGTATCGAAGTGATCCGGCGATGCATGCAATGACGGAGAGTGTAACGTAGATTCCGAGATACATGGCAAGGCTGTCGTCCTGTGGGGGTGGTGTCGGTTGCATGGTGTGCTGTAGTAGGACTTGGTACTGCTCAGGGTGTGCTTGAGTACTGCTCGACGATGATCTTGTCCAGATATTGATCCACCAAGCCTGAAAAAAATGTTAGTATAACTCACACACGGCGTAAAAGATAGACTCCTCGGCAGCCTTTGGGAATGTTCACTTACTCGTCCAACCATGAGAGCCGCAAATATCAAAAAGACCGACACAGTCATGATCCAGTATGCCACCGAGCCACCCATACCCAAGAAAGCACCATAAATCGCAAGTCGCACAGAGCCAATCTCGCGCTTCTCATCCTCGACAAACTTCTTCGGTGCAGGAGTGTTCTCTGGTGGATTCCCATTTCCATTGGAAGCATGGCCATTAGTATGACCATTTGCAGCCGTACTCGGCCGTCTATGAGAAGTATTGGAGATAACCTTCTGTAGGGTTGTCTCCTCACCATTCAAGAATTCACGGCTTTCATCATCAATCAAAGCATTATTTGCCTCTTCGGCAGCACGCTCCTCACGAAGGATATCCTCCAGATGATGCGATTCTTTGAGATCATCAATGGTACCTGCGTATTTGATGCGTCCATTCTCTAACAGAACAGAGTATTCCGTGAGAGGAAGACAGAGTGCAACATGGTGAGTAACCAGGACACGGGTTCGACCCTGTCCAAGCTCACCAGTGACTGCATGCTCGTAGACGTGACGGCCAGTGTGTGCATCCAAAGCACTGAAGATATCATCCATGATTAGGATCCCAGCCCGGGAATACAACGCCCGAGCGAAGGAAACACGCCAGCGCTGACCACCACTCAAGTTCACGCCATTGGCACCGATGTCAGTCAAGTCACCATCAGGCAGCATTTCGAAGTCTTTCTCCAAAGCACAAGCGAAGATGACCTTTTTGTAGCGCTCTGCATCGTCGGGTAGTCCATATAAGACATTCTCCTTGATTGTTGCATTTTCAATCCATGGGATTTGCGCAACATATGCAATAGCCGAGTCGATGATCCAGTTGGCCTTTGTTGCGAGATGGTCGTAGCGCTCCCTGATGGGAGGTGGAACAGGTGCTTTGACCGTTCCACCGACCACATCACATTCACCCAGAATAGATGAGAGGAGCAGACTCTTTCCAGAGCCTGTGCGACCAGATACCACGCTCAGGCTTTTTGTCGGGAACTTCAAGTTCATATCGCGGAGGACGAACCTGTCTTCGTTATCCTGTGCATCTGCCTCGGCAGGCCATGCGACAGAGGCATTTTCGAAGGCGATATAGTCCGCAGGAACTGTATTCACAATTTTCTCCGAGGTAGCCATGAACTTATCGATTCGATCGGCGCTGACCTTGGCCTCAAGACCAACAGACGTAAGCTCAGGGAGAACAGCCAGTGCCATCTCCAGCGAACTGAAAACGGACATGGCTGTAAAAGCCACAGAGGCTGTCAACCCGCCATGGATCATGGCATATGTAGCCAAGGAGACAGCAGACAGCCCGACAGGACCCAGAATCCAGATCGAAATCAGGCCAATATCGGCTAAGAATGCAGCCCATAATGCGCCCAGCTCTGTCTCTCGCGTCTCCCGTACCCGTGTCTGCCATTGTTCTTCCAATGCAGAGAACTTGATCTGCCGAATTCCTTGCAGCACCTCTGTGACGATAGCCAGCTTTTGGTCGCGGAACTTCATCAATCGATCTTGGGCATTCGAGTATTTTCTAGCGGCGTAGATGTTCAACGGCGTAACAAGGGCGGATACGGCAAGACCGGCAAAGGTGCTTCGCCAGCCGAGAATTTGAACAAGGAATCCGCAACCGATGATAATCTTAATGATGGCGAGGGGAATGATATAGTTGAAAGCAGCGAAGTCGGAGATTCGTCGCGCGTCCACAGCCGCAAGGTTGATAATACTCTGACGGCTCTTCTTGATCGCCTCTTCTGCATCTTCCTCGGCTTCCTGCTCAGCCTCTGCTCCAGTGGTTGGAGTATCAGACCCATTCTTCGCACTGGATTTCTTTGTATGCTTCGCATCCTTCCGACGCATAGCCTTGGCAAAGATAACCGCAGACAACTCGGCATAAATCGGCACACCAATTCGAGAATAAATAACCCAAAACAACCAAGCCTCAACACTGGACGAAATAAACATCAATCCGCCCAGCGCCAAAACCCACAGATACGACGCCCCAGCATTCCAATACGGAGTATTGCGCAATTCAAGCGTCTTAAGAATCTGAAACAAAGCAACCTGGGGACCGAAGCTCAAAAAGCAACATGTAAGAGTAAGTATCATCTGAACCGTCAACGCGCCAGCATGCGCAAAGATGATCCCCTTCCATATCTTGCGATCCTTCCTGGCCTTCTCGAATTTCTCTTTTAGAAAGCCTGCGCGCTTCGACGCAGGCAGTTTAGGGATATCATCGAGAGTGAGTGTACTTTTCTGCGCGGCATCATCTAGTAAGCCTGCAGCCCAGCTAAATGAGAACCGATTCAGCACGGAAACTGAATACTCTTGGTCGACCACTTTGTCTTCGTGGTGTACATCCGGGCGACGGGGTATCAACACGCAGAATAATGCGCGCAGAGATGCGCAGGCGATTTGCGATAATTGGAGGGCGATCCAGGTCCGGTCGTGGGGGATTACCCGGCGTGCATAGACGATCAGACCTAGTTCAACGCATGGAGCGGCGATTGCAATGATACTTCCGCCAAAGGCGAAGCCACCTAGGACGTAGCGGTATGTCGGTCGGGGTTCAGTGAAGAAGGCGATAGATTGGATAGCCAGGAAAGTCTAGAATATAATAACTTAGCATGTTTCGTTTTTAACTATGGTTCTGGTGATTTCTTGTTTCTGGGTCACTCACCCACACGCCGAACTGCAACCATTCCAGCAGGATATAATCCCCAACGTTGCCCATCAATGTCGTGAGAACAGCCAACGCTAACGTGATTAGGAACCCGGCAGCGGAGAATACCGCAATGGTAATTCTCTGCCATTTATCCGAAAACGCTTGGAGAGATTCCTCGGTCGCCTCGCCGTCTTCGTCGCGGTATTCATCCTTGGCTAGCAAGATGGGTTCGTAGTTGCGACTTTTGCGCGCAATGCGAGTCACGATACTTCGGATGGCTGGTATGCTATCCAGCGCGACTAGCGACAAGGCTAGAATGCTTGTCGTTGTGGAAGTTACCGCGTAGGGGGCCATTATTCATGTCGTCCCTGGCGGGGAGATGCACGAAAAAAAGAAAGAAGAAAAAAAGCGAGCGAAAAACATCATACAAGTAGCGTGTCTTATCTAGGTACACTTGGAGTTAGCGCCAGCCATGGAGGTAAGGTGACGGTGAGCGGGGAAGCTTAGACCGCAACTTGGTGACTCAGACGCGTTGTATACTTATATTATAGGTAGAAATACGGATAGAGGGGATAGTCTAGACGGGTTTGACTCACAATGACTGCATGCACGAAGTACAAGAGACCTATCGGCTGCTAAGCATCGGGGACCATATTGGGAATACTCCACTAGTGGATCAACGAGTCACAGATAAGTACGAAGTGCATATATGTACCTATGTACTGACTGTAGCCAAGAAACATATACCGTGGATGGATCAACTTTCTCTATTGTACTTCTAGTACGATACTAATGCAGGACAGGTCTCCACCCCCGTCTGGGCACAAAACCTTGAACACCCTCATCTTCAAGAACATGCAGTCCTAATCGCCCCGTAAGAACACTCCGCTCCACCTCCGGCCCGTGCACATGGAATGGCTCAAAGCCCCCGTCGGACTTCCGGCCCCAGAACTTCGACTTCGCCTTCCGCTTACTAGATTGTGAATGCTGCTCTGGACTCGGCTCGAATCCCGAGTTTATGCGATCCAGACTGAGATACCAGCGTCGTTGGTGGATCGAGCCTATGGTATTTGTGGAGCCGGGATAGGCGTTTTTGAGTTGGATGTCCAGGTCGGGGTCGTGGTCAGAATCGGTACCGTTTTTTGGATCGGATTTGGATCTTGAGAGTGTTAATCGGTCTTGGTGAGTTCTTGATGTAGGTGGAGATGCCGTTCGGTCGGGTTCAGGGGGTGGCGGTGAAGCCGATTCCGAGTCTGAGGTTGATGGCGCTTGTGGTACTGTATGTGTGGAATGGTGGCGTCGGCGCCGTTTTAGGCCTTGGCGGATTGGTTTCTGGAAATTGGTGGTTTTGTCCATGCGAAGGGAAATCGTGTAGTCTTTTGGTAGACGGGTTCCATGTAATCGGAGTCGGATTTTGCCCTAGGATGGACCTATTAGAATAATACCCACCTTGTTTGCAAAATTGAAACATACATTTTGAAATGCTTCGTGCAACTTTGCGCTATCAGACATCTGCTGTTCCAACGAAATAGATGCAGGAACAGATCCCTCATCGGAGATCTCAGACCTTGAATCATCCGTCTCAGGAGCAGACGGACCCTCCATCGGATAAGGCAGAACTTCATATTCGCCAGTATCCCAGATGATCATACTTCCCGTTTTATGAGAAGCCGTCTCAATAAGATGATTCTAAAACAGAGTCAGCAATCAAAGAATATATCAGTTGATGGCAGCAGTACCCATAAACAATGAATGCGAGTCTCAGTCGCATTCCGATTCAATTGCTTACTATTCGGATCACCCGGCATTCCATACATAACCGCCCAGCTGACAGAGCTCGTCTCTGAGATCTGTAGTCGGAGATCATAATGGGGACCTGCGACGGGGTGATCGTGTTGATGAATGACGAAGTGGCGGCCTTCTGGGTGTTCATTGCGTCTGTATAGATCGATCCATTCTCCAATCGGCAGTTGAGGGAATGGCTGATATGGGGGTGGACGCATGCATTGGTTCAACTTGGTGGATATAATCTTTAGATGGTCCTTCACTTGAACTTGGCCTGCTTCTATAGCGGCAAGACTTGGCGTGGTGTTTGACTGGCGCGCGTTGGATGAAAATGCGTTTCTTCCATCCTGACCTTTCCTGCCGTGGGATCCCTTTGGTGGCGGAGATACAGATGCACTTAAGCTTGCGAGGATTGGTCGCGTATTTCGAGATGCTTGTTCTTTCGGCTCATGCTCTGGGCTGTTTTCTCGGCTGCTTTCTGGGTTGCAGGCGCGCTTCATGATCTGCAAGTCAGATGGGATAGCGGTCTGCAAAGATCATGTGGCAGTTCAAGCCATCGTTCCTAAACTATGTAATGCCCAAAATTGAGATGTACTTGCGAAGAAGATTGGAAAGTTGATGTCGATCCGTTGCAGAGCTTAGTCATCGACAAACGGTGCGCCCATCACCTGGGCATGGTAAATTGAACATACGTTATTTAATCGTATACATGGCAAAGTCTTCGATACACATTTATCAACAGGCTGACACAAAGTAAGATCAATTCAACTGGTAAGTGGATATATATATTTAAGGATGGAGTCAATAGCTCGAAGGAATTCACACTGCTAACTCGCTAAATAACTATCTGAATCGCTTTAAAACTAAATGAGCATGCAGGGTCGAAGCTACCAATAAGAAGCATGAAAGATGAAAGATAAAACTTCCTGCAAGTATTCGATCTTTGTCTTCGTCCAGTAAAACACACCAATCTGTTCCGGAAGGGAACCCAGCCACAAGATCCCAGCTTGAAAACCCCTAAACCTCACGAGATCCAGGGGTATGAGGATTAACTTCCACGCTCTGTGGGTTATGGAAGACATCCTTCGGGTCGACGGCAGTCTTAATATTCTGAAGTCGACCGAGATTGGGTCCCCAATAGGCCTCCTGAGCGTGTTTGAGGTAAGGATCAACATATCCTGGGTAAGAACGCACAGGACCTGGTGGGCGGTTCCCAATGATCACTTCATGCAAGCGATTGAGGAACCGTTTCATGATAAAGCCCGGGGGCTCAAAGCCGGCGACTGCATATGACTGCATCCACATGATAGCATCGCGATGACCGTATGAGGTTGCATTCATGGGAACATCGTTGGTTGCTCCGCCTTCCAGGTCAAAGATCACCCACCAAGTGGGAGTACCCTTTGGTGCAGCATCCAGGTATGTGAATAAGGCAACCAGGTCATGCTCGGTGAACAGCTCGTCAGCCGTGAAGGACAATGACTTGGCGTAAAAAGAGGTGAGTACGCTGCCAGTGAGACGGAGCAAGTAATCCTCAGCCGTGTGAGCCAGCAAAGATAGCCAGTTGGTGATATATGCCACGTTCCCCATGCTTTGAAGAGGCAGATCGTTTTCCATCTCGAACTCTCGAAATTCATCCCTGGTCCCAAAGAAGGTGCCCATGATAATGATACCATCTTGAAAGACCGTGAGATCGGTGGAAAAGTTCCGAGTGAGGTTCGGCTTCGCCACAATATTCTGCCAGGCCATAAACAGCTTCACCTTGTCGAGCACATCCCCCTGACTGAAGGTATACTGGTATTGAATCGCAGCCTTGGGGATTTCATGAGTGCGAACTTTGAACTCCGTAATGATACCAAAGCTAGCAGCAGCACCTTTGATAGCCCAGAAAATGTCTTGGTTTTGTGTGTCCGATGCTGTCACCACACTGGAATTGGCCAACACGACTTCAGCCTCCACGACATGATCTAGCGACATTCCCCACTGTCGAGACATGAGACCAAGACCGCCGATGGTAAAGTGACCACCGACACCGACTTGTGGGCAAGACCCATGTGACATAGCCCGACCACCAGCATGCAGAAGACGATCCTGAAGATCGCCAAGGTTTGTACCGGCTCCAATCGTGGCAACGTGAGTATCGGGGTCCATAGAGAAAATTTGGAAGTTCTTCAGATCCACGACGACATGACCATCTGCTCCGCCGAGACCTGTCATGGACCCTATTAGCGTGTGCCGATTTCAGGTTCCAAATGTTCTCTACCGTAGTTCCCATAGCTGTGACCTCCACTGTAGGCCTGCACCTTGTAGTTCTGCGCAGCAGCACAACTCACGATCTGGGCTACCTGGGCTGTAGTCTTGGGGTAAGTGACCACGGTGGGATGGACTGGAATGGCCAGGTTGTAAGATGGCTCGATACGGAACTCGTATAGCAAGTCTCCTCGAAACGTGACGAGATTAGGGTCGCTTCCCACAGCGGCCACGAAGCATGCACGTCCGGCGACGCTGGCTGAGTTTCCCATCTTGCAAGTATATCAGAGATGGGATGTGAGATTTCGGGATGGGCCTGAGGGATGAAGAGGTCAAGTTCACAGCTCGGGAGAGAGCAGTGGGTTGAGGATGAGATCAAACAGGGCAACAGCAGGATGGCACCTGCCTGGTCTGCTGGACAGTTGACTTTTCATGTTGTGTTTGTGTTCCCAACCTGTCGACGTGTATACTTGGGTGACTTTCTCATCCTGGATTGTATTGCTGTATTGCTGGACGTTCTTCAAGACCCCCGGTGTTCTTCAGTTGCATTATTACTGCATACATCCAGTCCCCGAGCCAAAACATGGTTGTTTTATGCATCAACCTGTCATACTGACATGCAGGGACTCGTGTAACCATCTAACATCCATGCTGAAGACCGAATCACAATACTTTAAACAAACGAATGTATAAACAAATGTCCGGGGACAAGGAAGGAAATCGGGGATCACAACGGCGACTTGGATGGTCCCCGATCCGGCAATCCTTAAGGGGTGCAAGAATGCGCAAAGCCTAAATTCACCTTCTATGTTCCATTGCTTCTTTCAGACCCCTGTCCATTAAATCTACGATTCACCGGGTCTTCTCTACTTTCGTAGCCTTTGATACGCCAAATTGCCATTAAGCTCAATACAGCCTCAGACCGCACCTCCCGCTATGACATCAGGGAGAAAACTTTGATACCAACATCCGACTCGAGACAGCGAAAATACCATGTTCACGCCAGTCGACACAACCCTAGGTGCGCTATTACTATTCCAGGGGTCATCGGGCCTCTTGCTGCACAATGGCGCTGTGTTCGGCATCTCTTCCCTGCTGTCAGGGATCGCCTTCAACCCCAGTCGTGACAACGTGCCGATCATCGCGGGACTGGTGTCGAGTGTGGTGCCAGTCTATCTCTTCGCACCATCCCTGATCCCGAGTTATCCTGCGGCACCACATTCTTGGGCTTCTGCCGCTGCAACACTGGGGGTAGGCTTCTTGTTGGGTTGGGGAACCAAGGTGAGGAATAGTGGACCCACAACGTCGGGGATCACCAGTTGACATGGATTGAACAGAATGGTCGAGGCTGCACTTCCGGACACATGCTATGTGGCCTTTCTCGTCTTTCGCCCCGTTCGCTGATTGCAACGGCCGTTTTCTTCACGACTGCTTTACTCACCGCGAACTTTGTTGGTGGCGGTGCCAATATACCGGCTTGCGGTGCTACCCCGTGTTATACCCCAGTCTATCCATCAGGACCAGAGTTGGTTTTCATGGCTGGTGCAGTAATCCTAGCTGCGATCACAAACTTCGGCATCGTTCCTCGCAAAGTCCATCGGTCGGAGGAATCGAGGATTGCCTTTTCCTTCATAGCAGGGTTGGAGTTTGGGTTGGGTCTATTGATCTCTGGGATGGCTGACCCTGCCAAGGTCCTCCGATTCTTCGCCTTTTTGACGGAACCGTCTCGGTTTGATCCGTCGTTGGCGTTGATCATTTTGTTTGGAATCGGGCCATCTCTGTTCACTTATATGACCGAGAGACCGGGACAAGTGGTTGCAAAGCCTACTCTAGCAGAGAAATGGCGACTTCCAACAGCGACGGTGGCTGATATTGACTGGCGCTTTGTGGCTGGTGCAGCGGCCTTTGGGCTAGCTTGGGGCTTGAAGGGCGTTTGTCCAGGTCCTGCCGTCTTGCGAACAGTCCTGCAACCAACCTGGGGACTGGCAACGATGTCCGGATACATGCTGGGCAACCTTTTTTGAGAGCTTATGGAGACTGCTCAAATTGTGAACATATTATCTTCTTCCCATTAATTATCGGAGTCGGCGGTTCTCTGGTCCATTCAGTTGAAGGGGCGTTGGTTGCATGAGGGCGGTGCTCGAGAGGGGCAAAGGTTCAAATCTCTCAAAAGCTGTGTTCGGGCGTTATTAGCAGAAGAAAAGAAGTAATGACAAATATTTTGTACAGCGCCAGTTTGGCTGGGAATAGATGCAATTTGTCCTATAATAACTGCAGTGGGTATATAACGGCGGAAAAATGCGAGAATCAAGGGTCCAAGGGAAGTATGGTAAAACAAACGGAAGAATGGCTTACAACTCGGTCTTCTTATTCAAACGAATGGCTTCCGCCTCTGCAGAATCTTGGTCACTGCGACCCTTGATAGTTGCAGGGTGATCGAAATACCCTTCCAACTCCATCCATTCAGCAGCAAATGCGGTAACAAGCATGCCCCAATCTTCGACGGTTTCCGTATCCAAATGTTCACCGTCATCATCAATTGTGTGCCAGACAGAAGGGAAGCCCTTGAATGGAGCATAGTCGATGAGGTGGAGAACTTCGACTCCTTTGGCGAGGAAAGGAAGGTGATCATCCTGGATACCACCCATGGGTGTGAGCTTGTGGCCATCCTTCCCGGAATCAATGAACCATGAGTCAGTCGAGGAAGATTTGAATTGTTTCAGTGATTTGAAACGCTTTTCGAGGGCAGCCAAGTTTTGATAGGCCCAGTGGGTAGTCTCATAGTAAGATTGAATGGTTGGTGACTTCGAACCGAGGAGATCCAAAAGAACAAACAGAGAAATTGATGACAGCGGAGTCTTGAACTCCGACATCGCTGGGTAAAACTGATCATCCCAATGTGTCGCCAAAGCACGTGCACCATACAGGGAATCAGTGTCACTCCATTCTTTGAAGGCTTCCTCACCATCCAAGAAAATGACCTGGATGCCATGTGCGTCTTCAAGAGGCTCGTCGAGGCCCTGCTCCTTCATTGCGGACCATTTCTTCGCCAACGCAGCGTCAATGCTGCGCATTGCATGCATGATCATCGCACATGGGGCTGCACTATCGATACCTCCGATGAACCCTTTCGGCTCGATCTTGCTGTCATAATGGGCGACAAGAGTCAAGCGCTCGACGTCACCAGCCGAGGCCCAGGGAGGATCACGAGTTGCGATAAAGTTCCTAAAGGGAACTTCCTTGCCCTTAGATGTCGGTGTTTTGGCCGTTGAATTCTGCACCTCAATTGTCCATTCTGGCAGGGTGGTTCGAAAGAAGTCGGCAAAGTGATTAAGCACCGCGGTGGAGCCCGGAGTGCCAGGGACGCGGGTCCTTAGTATTGGTGACAACAAGGCGCCATTGTGAATGTCGAAGTCGTCGTTCGGCCGCGGAAGAGCATTTAAAGTCTCATTTGAGATCTTCTCGTATGCGTACACGCGTATAAGGAGCAAGAGAAGGCCCAGCCAAAGGGACACAATGCGGCTAGAGAGGCTGCGATAAGCCGGAGACATGGCGGTAGAAGAAAGTCGCGCTAAACATTCATAGCTTGCGCCAAAACATCGATATGGAAGAATGAGAGGCTTTTCCAGCCAGATAATTTATACCGATGATCTGGCAGCAATGCTAATGAGGAGTTGTCGGAGATGCAGGGGCTTATGCAAGCTCCAAACAGACCTCGGAGGCGGAGGCCAAGGCGGTCGCGATTTTGCCGGAAGATCGGCGCGGATTTATCGCGACAATCAACGTCCATATTCCACTCTTGTTCAATAACTCAGCCACAATGAGACTTAACATCTTGCTCCACCCTCAATTGCGCACGAACCTATCTGAATGCGCCCAGAGAGGCCTTCGGAGGAGCGTTTGGGTCCGGTTCAAGTCACAGATCCCCCGGCCCTCTCAGAAGCATCTGTCACCACTGCCGAAGAAAGAAACGGCTCCTGCTCCTCCGGTCAGAAGGACAGTTACACCTACAACTGGAACGAGTGCCTCGCCTAAACTAAGCACGAGGTCAGGTATGGGAAGCTTTTCGACACTGCGAGTACGCTTGCTGATCAATAGTTGCAGGGCCACCGGAACGGATATTGGTATACTATGGAGGCACAGGCAGAGCTATTTTCCTCGGTACTCTGCGTATTACGACAGTGCTTCTCTTCGGTGCAGCTTGTCTGATTGTTGCACCAGCATGCGCTGTGGCAGATTATCCATGGTATAGCGTTCCAGGCGGTCAGTTTCCTTCTATATTATGCGATCTCGACATCTGAACTAACTCGATCTTAGTAATCGCTGCCGGCGCTTTACCAATGCTGTTCGTTTCATATACTTCAGCTCCTTATGTGAATTTCATTCACCTGGCTTTGCCCGCCTTTGCCAGGAAGTCTCGAGAGGCGGCCATTCAATATGGAAAAGAGCTGCCTCCAACTGCTATGTTGTATCTCACCAGCATGAGGTTCAACACCATTCCACGACAGACAGCTGTGCGTCTCGGAGACCTTGTTCCAGCTCATGATCCCCTTCGCCCTGTTAGCTTCCGCAATTTGAACCCTATGCCGCAGCGGTGGTGGCAGGGGAGAGCTCCCACTCAATTCTATACGGGAGAACACTCCAAGCCTGGTCGACAAACGACTGCTTTCTTCCCAGAGCTATGGGGAAGTATATATCGACAAATTCAGACAGCAAAGTCCTCAACTCGATGATTAAATCTTAGCCGGACTTGATAGTTAGCCGCATCCAGGCCATATTCACCTTTGCTTCCACTCCATCTTATAGATCTTATATGGACTGTCTCATCTTTTGTCTTACTTCTATCCTTTGTACTCGACTCATATTGCATGTACTACACAAACACCTCTCGTATTGCTGCTCAGAACATAACTTTGTTCTAATGCTTCATTGAGATCGATGTGACTGAAATCGGTATCAGTTTCATATTTGAGAAGCCTCACCAGGTTACGAAAGCAGCAAATCAGTGAAGCGGCGTGTCATTTGGCGCATCAGATACGACTGTCAAGTGCTGTTCGCGCCCCCAATCCCCCACAGAAATTTACTATTCCTGGTTAGGTCTAATCTGCCCTAACTCGCCGACCAGTTCTTTCCAAATCTGACACAGAACCGCATAACAAATTCTGCCCTGATGAACACCGAACGTGACACCGCTTCCTTTGAACTGTGACGCGAAACGCAAAATAAATACTGCCTTTCGCCTCATGAGAACCTTTCCTCGTCGCATACCCTTCGTTTCTCCGTATTGAAGACCAATTTCTCCGATTCCTGCATTTTATCTTGCAATTACTTCATTTTATCAACCAATCCTCCTCGCTATCAGCAACCATGGCCCCCACCTCCAAAATCCCCCTCTACGATGGCCCCTTCAAAAACATGAACGAAACTGAGATGAAGCTCCTCGCCCTCGCTCATGTATTCGACAAAGGAAACGGACCCGTAAGTACTTGAGACACGAACCCCGCCTCTTTCCCGACGCTAATACGATATATCATACGTATAGGCCAACTACGAAGAGATGGCTAAGTGGACCGGCATCAAGGCGTCCTCTGCTGCAACCCTGTACCGTGGCGCCAAGCGCAAGCTCAACAAGTACATGGACGGCACCACCACCTCTACCACATCCACCACCTCGCCCACCAAGGCTGGCCCGGCTCCAAAGCGGGTCAAGAAGTCGACCGCTAAGACCGCCAAGGGCGTGGCCAAGGCAGAGGAGGAAGAAATTGTCGAGTGCCCCGCCGCCATCACCAAGCAGGAGTTCATTGATGACTCCGATGACGAGAAGCCCAACTTGCGTGCCTCCCGGATCGCCGTCGAGATTTCCACCTTGGCCGCCCAGTCTGTCGGCGACGCCTCCGACGCCACTACTGCGTCCATCAAGGCAGAGTAGATTTCCTACATTTTGTCTTTGCTGCAATTGAGATTGTTTTTGTTCCTGCGATGAAAGGAGGAGTTGAAATGGCAGTTGCCAGGGAGTTCAGAGGAATTGTGGAGTTTGTTGTGGGGAGGTGTACATCAAATAGCTAGCTCACACCATCCTGCATGAATGATCATCGCGGACTTGACTCTGGCCTACTTCATGCGATTGTAGGAGGAGTTTCATGGGTCACCATGAGGAAGAATGTAGCCAAAATATTACCCGAAGGCTTGAGCTACGTATTTAACCAGACGACAACAAAGCTCAGAGACTGGCGGGTTGACAGATTGTTCAGGGATGTTTTACATGAAGACAAAGCAAAATACAGTAGAGGGAATGAACCCGAAAAACATAGATACTCTAAAACACGCCTTTGTTGGCATTTCAGAGTGTCAACTTAAAGAGGGAGATCGGCCAGTAGGGAGGAGGTCGAAATAACCGCGGGATATAGTGCGTCGCCGGAAGGTTTAAAGTTTGCTGCCACGCATCCCTTCCCCACAGTTTATCATCCCACGATTGAGAATCAGGGTAAGTCAATAAGGTCGTCCATTATTACATATTCATTTACTAATACATACTAAACATCAGACAGAGCGAGGAAGTCCTCGGAGAGGGAGACATGCACCCATAACGAATTTTATCGAGCTCGTGTACATACATACGTCACAATCCATCGCTGGTTAACGGGACCCAACCACGATACACTCCAGATCAAGACAAACACAATGGTTCTTGGAATCCAAGTTACCGCATACGGGTACAAAGGAGAGCGAGGCAAAGAAAAGGAAGAACCTATTACAGAACGCAGGCCAATGCCAACTGTATGGACACTAGAGGCGAGAACCGACAAAGACAGAGAGCATCTAGCTTACGAATTACAAGGGTCATAGTAATGCATTATGAGCACAAGAAATGATGCAATACGACAAAGAGAATACTCTGTTACAGAAACGAAGCCGAAAAGCGAGAACCACAATTGGAAACAGGCGAATACCAAGATGTTCGAAGCGCAAAAAAAGAATCGTTCAATCGCATCTGCGGCAATCCAGAAACACAAGTGGAAATTGAGAGGCGGTTTGGCACAAATGGGATGGAGACATGAGGTCTATACACGATCAAATTGTTCGTATATGGCGTCTGATCCTCGGAGGCATATTGAACACAGAAATTTGCCGTGACATGGGAAGTAATCCATACGCGCCGTCTGAAATTCTCTATGATGCTACTCAATCCATGAACACTTGGGTACCTACCGAAGAGTCGATACCTGAATGGGCCCACCTCCGAGAAAAAAGACCATTGCCGTGTTTTTAGAATGTTCTAACATCATAGTCGGCTTCTTCTCCCTACCAGTCTTGAATCATGGTAGGGACGGAAAAGAATATCATACACTATCCTAATCCATGACCTAATCAGCAACGAGAAGTCTGACCATTGTCCTATTGCAGGATGACCCTCGTTCGTGCAATCCTACATGTGTTCCCAAAAGAGACGAGCTCCCTAATGATTCACATATTAGAGCATTGAAGGATTTCCGACTTTCCCTACCTCGGGTCCAGCTTTCATTTCGTTTATATAAGCCCAAGAGGATTAGGCCTCGCTAGCATCTCTGACATAGTCTCGCCAGCGTTCGTCTCGACCTCGTAATCCTTCTTTGCTGCAACAGTGGCAGTCGGGCTCAGGCCAAAGGTTCCTCGTAGTCTGGTTAAGACAATGATGGTCACTAATGCGTATACAGTGCCACTTAATCACTTGGACAGTGGACGCACACACATATGCCCCAAAGCAAGCACCTTGCTAGATGTGTTTTTCCCACTCTCTCGTATATTTCGGTTTCAGGTCTATCTCGCCTGCTGTTTGTTCGTACTGTATAGGCCCTCAACTGTACTATAACAAGCTGTTCAAACATTGAAGACACCCGCTCTGCCTAAGTCAGGAAACCTTCCTTTTCAACGGATTTTCAGGCTCAAGTCAACAAGAAATATTACATTGTTGTCAGATAGTGTTCTCAATCTCGTTATTCTCTACATAACACAGGAGTGAATATGCTCTGAGCAAACTAGATAACAGTGTACGATAACAAATAATACAACCGAATATATATTCACAAAACGTTAGAGAGAGCGTTAAAAAGAGCATCCAAGAAGGCGGGTTAAATAGTTCATTATAGGTTGACTTCATTTTCCTCTAGTCCTGTCTATATGGCGTGGGAGAATTGAAATCCTGGCTCTTTCAATCTGACGAGAAGAGCGCCTTAGTGCTCAACACCTAATTCTCGAACCCTTCACATTCCTATAAATAAAATCATCCGCACTCGAAAGAACTTCTTCCTTCCAACAACTTTCATCCGCTGGAAAACTTCCTTTCCATCAAGTTTAACCCCACAAAGGCTTCCACTTATCACACATCAACACTTCAGAACATTACCATCATCATGCCTGACTTGAGCCCTGACAAAAAAGGCGGAAAATCCGACGAGCTCACCCCGGGTGAAAACAAGATGCTCCTCATGGCCGTTCTGTGCTCTGGCGGTGCCAAAGTCAGTTCTCAATATTTCCACAACTGTTGTCCGAGCGCAAACTAACGTTACGCATGAAACAGGTCGACTACGACAGGCTTGGTGCCTTGATGAACATGAAGCGAGCCTCTGCTGTAAGCATGTACGGCCGCGCGGTTCGCAAACTGGAGAAGGTGTACGGCGTAAGCGCTGAGGGAGGCACGGCCAAGTCACCTACCAAGACCCCTACCAAGCAAGCTGGTGGTCGGAAACGCCGCAAGAAGAATCAGGATCCTGATTTGGAGTCCGAGCCTGAGCCTGAGGCTAAGGTCGAGGCCAAGAACGATGTTCCTGATGAGGCCGAGGAGGAGGATCTGTTTACCTCCAAGAGTCAGCCCACTGATTAAGTGGCCATCTTTATCGTCAAGCTTTCCTGAAGCTACAAGATAAAGACAAGGAGGATTTATGGGACAAGGGAGTGGAGGTGGTTCTGAAAGTATCTAGTTTGCTCTTCAAGTGAGCACCGTTGTGTGGCCTGCTAGCATCCTTGCCAAACAATGAATGTCAGTTCGTGCAATACAATTTCATTCAGCCCATATGCACCGTCATCACACATGTGGCTTTTCGATTTAAAAGGGGGCCCTTTATATTTTTGGCTCCTAAACTCCTCAACAATTCTGCCACAATGAAGCATTCGGCCTCTCTCCCTAACATAAGGCAGCACAATGTAACTGAATGGAAAACCAAAGAAGGATGATACGTCCTGCTTGGATGGGCCTACCTGGCTGTGAAGCAATGATACTACTGCATTCTCACTACTACCTAATGGGATCTGTTAGTGTTCCCACGGACTTGACACTGTATGCTAATCATAGAAAACAGGCTATTGATTTTGATAAGCTAGTCTGCTTATGGGCGATAAACACCATAGATCGGCCAGATCACTATCACTATCCAAAAGCACGATGGTGTCCCTTAAGCTTGTGTGTCTCGCTTATGGTTGGATTGCACCAGCCTCTAGCGACAAAAGAAGCAGTGAAACACCTGAGTCCGAGGAGGACATGGCATCCCGCAGCAAAAGAAGACCAGAAAACTACCGCACCAAACGTAAAATGCCCAAGAGGAAGTTCATACGAGCTAAGAGTGCCGAAGAAGAACATACAGACGGGCTTTCCACATCGGATATAGAGCGCCATGCAGTCAACGCCGGCTTGCCTTTTTTTGGGATGTTTCAACCTAGCTCCAGAAAACGAACAACAAACAAAAGATTAGGTAAAGTGGTGAATGTGCTCAGGGAGTCCAGAAAGGGTTTATGCTAAATAGAAAAACATTCGAAAACATAGGCTGCTCAGAAAATACTTCATTTCAGAGATAGTAGACTACATTGACGAAATCTGCCATAGGATAACCGAACAAGCTCAGAGACGCCAAGTAAACCGACACAGCGAAAACAAATATGATGTTGACACAAGGAAATGGGTAAAATAAAAAGACGGACATGCGATCATAAGTCTATATGATGATGATGCACGGAAGAAGAGATAGGGCGTAGAAGATTAAACAACCCAGCATATCATTACAAGGCCTCAATGGCTTTCAGCAAAACATCCAAGCCACGGTCAGAGACATCGCCAGCATTGGAGTCTTCCTCAGCAACAGATTCGCGCAGTGCCCACGCAACATCACTCCACCAGCCAAGGCCAACATAGCCACCGCCTTTCTGGCGCTCAAGGCTCTCCTTCAGGCGGCTGGTGTGCTCCCATTGCTTGGCGGCATCTTCGGCACATTCGATGACCTTGCTTGGGATTCCACACATAGAGGCGCAGTGCATACCGAAACTGCCCTCTGCAACACCCTCTTCGAGTTTGTAGAGGAAGGCAATGCGGCGCTCGGCGTCGTCGACATGGATGGCCATACGTTTTGGTGCAATTTCGGGGTGGTTCTCGAATTCAGCGGCGAGGGAGTGGTAATGGGTAGCGAAGAAGCCCAAAGCGCCGATATGGGTGGCAATGTGATGCAGCACAGCCTGGGCTACGGCAACACCGTCGTACGAGCTGGTTCCACGGCCGAGTTCGTCGAGAATAACCAGAGAGCGTGGTGTAGCTTCGGAAAGGATCTTCTTGGTCTCAGACAGTTCGACGAAGAATGTAGATTGAGCGGCGAAGATGTTGTCGTTTGCACCCAGTCGGGACATGATTCTGTCCACGGGAGTCAGACGGGCCGACTGGCAGGGAAGGTAGCAACCGATCTGGGCCATGATCACAGCAACACAGGTCATTCGGAGCACAGTAGACTTTCCGGCAGCGTTGGCACCTGTCAGCAAATCGATGCTGGGATGCTTGCCACCGAGTTGGATATCATTGGGGATGAAGTCCTCAACTGAGGACAAGAGACACGGGTGGCGAAGCTCTTCGAACTCGAGAACGCTTCGTTCGTCATCCACAAACGTTGGCCGACAACTGGGCTGGCCCAGGGATGCGGAAGCTTTAGCCAAACTGATGAGGCAGTCAAGCTGGGAAACAATCTTGACAGCAGCCAACCATGTGCTGTAGTGTTCGTCGAAACGAGCGTGGAATCGCCCAGCGACCTCCTTGACAATTTGACTGTGAGTTTCCTGGGCCTCTTGCAATTTGCGAATGAGGCTTCGAAGCTCGGGGAAGTAGTACCGCTTAACCTGCTTGGTTGCAGACATTTGGTTCCAATCCTTGGGGATATTCTTCACCTTAATTGGAACCTCAAGTTGATAGATTTCCTTGCCGTTATCCCGGAAGCAGATGGCAGAAGATCCCAAATCGCGGCGGGCCCTCTTCAAGAGGGTGTCGAGGTCCTTGTGCAGCTGCTCGATGATTTCCTGAGAATTGTCGAAGTCACCTTCGACACCAGATTCAGGCACAAGGATTCCATTCTCCTTGGCCTTGGGGCGGTCAAAGGCAGTCTTCCAATACCCCAAAAGCGAGGCCAAATCGGGCATCGCGTTTGTCAACTGACCGATAATGCCCTCTTCGGTGGAGTTGGAGCCATTCTCCTTGAGAAGACCCATGGTATAGTCGATCTGTTCGAAGCCCTCCAGGACACGCACGAAATCGGCAGCCTTACAGTTACCGGCATGGATACGAGAGATCAGTCGCTCCAAATCCGGCATTTTTGTCAACTGAGAAGAGAATTGGTCGCGAACACTGGGGTCAGCGTTCAATGAATCGACAGCATCGAGTCTTGCGTTGATCTTCTTTGCATCCACCAACGGATGGCAAACCCACTGCTTGAACATCCGCTTGCCGAAGGGTGTAATGCAGCGGTTGAGGAGCTGGAACAAAGTCCCCTCAGATCCACCGTCAAACGAATTCGCGAAGATTTCCATGTTGATCAGAGTCTGACCGTCCAGCACAAGACTGGTCGCCTTCTTGATAGGATCATACCACGTGAAGTTCCCGATAGTGATCAAGTCCCGTTCGATTTTCAGCATGCGCAGATATGAAACCATGGCACCGAATGCGCACATCAGCAGCTCCTTTTCGCGGGCTTGGCGCAGAGCCTCCGGCCAGGCTGTGATGTTTTCATCGTTCTCAGAAACGAAATATTCACTGGCCTCGAGCTCTCGGATTGTGATGTCTGACTCCCAGAACTCCTTGCCGGGCTTCATCAAGTTCCAGATAGTAGTGGGTCCAGTGTTGTTCTTCAGGATGCGCATAGCCTTCTGAGAAACGCAGCCCTTTTCTAGCAGCAGTTCCTGCGGCCGAGTCTGGGCGACAAAAGTTTCGAATTTTGTCATGTCAACATCGTCCACAAACTCAGACAAGAAGAATTGACCTGTTGCAGTGTCGACAAAGGATATTCCAAATGCAGGAAGCTCATTAACGATAGCTTCCTTGATAGAAACACAGTAAGTAGACATATCATCTTGAAGCATGGAGCCGTCGACGAGGGTACCTGCTGTGAGGACACTAGCAAGCTCTCGCTTGATGATCTTGTCCTCTTTTCCGGGCTTCTTGCCATCTCGCTCACGCATTTCCTTACCTAGAGCAGATTCAGATTGGTCAACGCGAGCGATCTTGAAGCCCTTCGCCACGAACTGGTTGGCCCAGTGGTCCAAACTCATCTCGGGAACACCGACCATGCGCATGTTCACGCGATCAGTCAGCTTGAGATCGAATAGCTGGTGTCCGATGGTGGCATCATTTTCGTAAAGCTCATAGAACTTTCCCTTCTTGAAGAAAACCACGGTATCCCAGAACTTCTGCTTGATCTCCCAGTACTGCTTCTCAAATGGAGAGAATCGCGACCAAGCCAGCGGTGGGATATAGATCGTTCGGGGGTCGTAATCGGGGTGCCCCTTGGGATTTCCATCAATGTCCTTGATGGTGGCAAGCCATGAGTATCTCTGCTCCGGTTCCTTCAGGTGCGCTTTTTCCTTCTTGTTCGTATTTGAGGGCTTCTTGGACTCAACCGCTTCACGTTCCTTTCGTGGTTCTTTGTTCTCTGGATCGAAAGTCCACTTCTTGGCTGTCCCTGATGCCCCCTCTGGGATTTCAATATCAAGATCCGCGTCTGGGGAGGGAGGTGCGGGCGCTGGGGTTGAGGATGGTTTAGCCGTTTGCTTGCGAGCTGGTTGGGTCGAGGGTCTTTTGCGCTTCTTCGAGGATACGACTTCCTCATCAGAATCATCCGCAACAACGAAATCGTCCATTTCTATATTCATGTCAGCCGTGTTCGGAACGGATAATGAAGACGCGAATCCACGATAGCATACCATCGTCGGAATATCCTGCCTCCTCTGCACCCTCTTGAAACTCATCCTCACTCTCTGGGGATGTCTTTCTTCTCTTTGCTGGACGTCCAGTAGTGCGGTCTCGACGGCCGGGCTTGAAGATAACATCATCGTCATCTTCGCCCTCGGAGTCCGACTCCTTGTAACTCACCTTCTTCTTTCCCTAGATAAGCACTGTCAGCACGGCAAATCAAACAAGCTGTTTAAAACAGTACGATACGTACCCGACGCGAAGGCGACATCGTGGAGTCCTGTGCTTCCCCTTGGGTGGTCTGCGAAACAACAATTTAATCAGCGATGAAGGAGCATACAAACACGTTTAAAAACAATTATACCTTCACTTCATCCACATTTTCATCCTCTTCATCCGGAAGGGGAAGATCACTGCTTGGAATAGGAGTCAAATCCTGAGCAAAGCTCGAGAAACTCCGCTTCTGCTCCCTCGGTGTCGGCTTCAGCGCGCTCCCACCACGATTTTCGGCGGCTCTCTGTGCTGGGGAAGATGCCGGTTCACGGGAACGGTTGTTCGAAGGAGTGGCAGGGGATGATTTCTGAAAGAAGCCCAGAATTGATTTCTGGCTTTTCATATTCTGGGTACTGGAGGTCGTCCGCTTCAGCGCGGCGGTTGGCGGCGTGCCTGCGGTCGGGGACGAGGCCGATTCTTTGGCCATTGCTTTTTTATTTCTTGTTCAATTGAATCTGATTCAATTGATTCAATATTTAATCTCAGCGCATAGTATAATTGAAGGGCGAAGAAACTGGGGGTGTGGGAGGAGATAACGCGGATCGCGTCGACGCGTAAAGTGGCCGAGACTCGACCTGTCGATTCCCGTGACGTGTATTAACTTACTTCAATACCATAACTACATGATTCTGTCTCAATGCGTGATAAATGTAATATTTGTATTGTACAGATGGGATATTGTAAAATTACAGATCTAGCGGAGATTCATACACTTACTCCGACTCAGTGGGTTCAGTCGGCTCAGTCTCCCAGCCCGGAGCAGTAAGTCCTTGCTTGCGGAATTCTTCATCGCTCACGATGTGAACTGCCTTGAACTTCCACTTGCCGAGCTTGAGCATGAGAAGGTTATCGTTCAGGACAAACTCTTGGGTCTTCTCGGCGCCCCATGGCCGGATGGGAGTGAAGGACAGCGCGTCCGACATGGGACCACTATCCCCGGGACGGCTTCCAACCTTGGCGCCGTTGTTGACAATGACGCGGTGCCCTTCGCTCTTGGATGAAACCATGCCGGCCGACCAAAGGACCTTGTTGAACGGCTGATTGATCACAAGGGATCGCGGGAGTGTGACCTTGATGTCGCCCATGTTCGCGAAGTTCGTTTGGGGGGCGTACTGGTTGCCAGATTGCGGGTTATCAAAGCCTGCGGTGGGAGATTGCACGTGGCTTGAGGGGGGAGTAGAGGATTTAGGGAGAGGAGTAGGGGTGCCAGTGGAGGATCTGGGACGGAATAGCTGGCGATGTTGGAGAGCCACTGCATCAGCCTCGTCCTTGCCATGGATGAGCTCGACGAAGTCAAAGGCAAGCGCATGCTGCGCAACGCGTTTCGATGGGTCCTTGTTCTGCTCCTCCATGATGGCGGCGATCTCGGGCAAGGGGATGAAAGTGAACAGCTTGAGGTAACTCTCAACAGTGTCGTCGGGGGTGCGAACGAAGAATTGGTAGAGTTCGAAAGTAGAAGTCAGATCCTTGTCGAGCCAGACAGCGTTTCCTGCGGACTTTCCAAACTTC
Organism: Penicillium arizonense; assembly: GCF_001773325.1. Lineage (NCBI taxonomy): Eukaryota > Fungi > Ascomycota > Eurotiomycetes > Eurotiales > Aspergillaceae > Penicillium > Penicillium arizonense. The sequence continues at coordinate 113,312 of NW_019173289.1, read as the reverse complement.
TCACCATTCGGCGCTGTCAGAAGCGGCGTGGTGAAACCGATAGGATGATCGAGCTCTGACTCGAGGGGGTTCCGGAGTTGCTCGTCGGCGGTGTTGCGACTGATAGATTTCACTGCGTCCATTCCGAAGAGGATGTTTCCATACTGATCGGAGCCGCCAACCTGTACCTGGGTGCCCTTTTGGAACATCGTCCACCAATCCCACGCTTGGAGAAGGGGGTAAGAGAACTCGGCAAACGACATGCCGTCGCCCTTCGACAAACGGTTCTTGACGCTGTTCGATATATCAGTAAACAAGTGACGTTCCTGTCAAATCTCGCAAAACTCACGTCTCTCTACCGAGCATAGGACCAATTCGCATATAGGCGCCAAGGTCACGCAACACTTCAAGGAACGGCATCGAGTTCCACCAGGTGTTGTTGTTAGTCAATGCCCGCTTCCACATAGGCTTCCTCTCGTATCCGTGCCTCCTGCCGTAATGCTCAATGCTGACGCCCAACTTCTTCAATTGCATATGCATGCTAGCCATGTTGGCCTTTCGGATTGAAGAATGTACGGCATCACGGCCCTTTAACCGCCCGGTAGGATCGCCAACTCGGGATGTAGCGCCGCCAAGCTGTGGACTGTCAGTGAAAGCTCTCCCGATGAGCCGAGAATGATAGAGTGGCTGACCAAAAATGTAACCGGAATTCCCCAGACGTATGCCCAAGCCAAGACCATGAATGGCAGCATGTGTCCAACATGCATCGAAGGAGCCGTAGGGTCAATTCCGACGTATATTCCAGCGCGCTTTTCCGTAAAGACCTTATGCAGCAAATCGCGTTCTCTGCAAGACAACCAAACTGGTCAGTATATCGTTCAACAGTCTCACACAAGCGGATGCAAAGGCATAATCCGGTCTTGGTCTCACATACCCGACAACATCATGGATCAGACCACGCTCCTCCAAATGTTGCGCGAAATTCTTCCTTTTCCCTTCCTTGATTTCCTTCGCAAACTCAGCCCACTCCTTCTCCCCATCCTTCATGCGCTGGATATAATTTTGCGTAATCCATCTTTGCTGCTGGAAGCATGTTGCAGATTGTGAGGCAAGCAATGCCGGGCGAGTAGTGTCACCGCGCAGCGGACTTGCTGTCGTTGCGGCGAAATTGCGCGCTTCGCCTAGGGATCGGCGGGGGTTGAAGAGATTGCGGCAAGTCGCCTGGCGGAGCGGTACCGATTGTGGCTTCATCGGACCGGTTCTCGAGGGGGAATATGTGTGAAAAGGGCTGCAATGGGCCGGAGTCTGGACAGAGTCAATACAGAGCAGCTCCGAGATTCTTTCGATAAGTCCGGAGTATTGATGATCCGGGGCTTATCGCTGAACTGTCGATCCTCTTCCCAGTCAGAGTGATCTATGTACAATGAGAATCACAGACGTGTATACAATACTTCAGAAATGTACTGTTTAATGTGCTGCATCATTATTATACTGGAATTATTTTCAGTGCCGCCTAGTGAATGAGCTTCACGCTTGGGAACCCACCCATCCACCATGGAAAATCGGATCTCAAGGCCAATTCCAGAGGAACGAAAAAGAAAGCTATCAAGATAAATAACAATATTGATCGGCTTCAAAATAAACCATTGTGCTAGCTTATCCGACAAAGACCTGTACAAAAACCTCGTTACTCCACCCACTATCCAATTTCATCATCTTCCAAGCAGTCAACACATCGATCGCCAGCACATTACCATCCTTTCCCCCTTCCTTCCAAACGGTCTTCTGAGGAATTGGCCGTCCCTGGATCATAACCATGAAATCCCGAGCAATACTCCTATCTGGAAGATCGGACAGGTAAATTCCAACAGTGCCAAGTGCTTTCAAACTAATATCAAATCTCAACCGGCCGTTCTCAGCGAGGAATATATCAGAAGTCACAACGGCCGCGGCACCGGTCATCTTACCCAGTAAGCCGAGCACGGCCACATGAGCCAGCCTGTCAACAGAGCCATGGGCTCTTTGGTTTACATTGAGCGTAAACGATTGGGTCGGATAAGCGGTGAGAATCTCCCACCCCCTTTGCTCTAGAACGATTGAGACCAGGGAGTCTTGATCAATTGGCCGCATGCGAGCGGATACCTTCCCATTGGTGTGTGCGCGGATAATGTAGTAGCCATGAGAGTCGTCGTGAATCCCGGGGAAATCCATCAGCGAAACAATAGTTGAGGCCTCGCTAGAATGGATATTGAACAGACCCAAGATCCCGCTTCCGGTCTTCGCCCAACCGGTATAGCTTCCTACGCGCAAGATGTTTCCCTCATTGTAGTCGTGGTAAGCGTCAATTGTGCGTCCAATAACACTGGGGCGCAGGATTATTGTGACATCTTTGACGGTTGGTGCAGTCATCTGATCAAGCAAGTCCAGATCATGCTTTCCAGGCTCGTCAGTGATATAGATCGGTCCGCCAGATACGCATCTTGCTGCAGCGTGGAAGGAGGCATATAAATGGCTCGTTTGGAACATATCCCAGTCTGGGAGCACGTTAAGGTAGCGGGTGAGTAGTGAATTATGTGCGTTACAGAATACATGCCATGGGTGGGAAGCAGGTATCTCAGGGAAGAAGTCGTCCGAGTTACGGAGCGGGATGGTAGGTTTGTTGTTTGGAAGTTGCGAATGGAACATGATTTGAGGGGTCATTGACATGCATGAGATTGAGCGAGTGTTGAAATGTCTGAGTGACGCGATTGACCATGCATCTTGGTAGGATGTCATGAATCTCCTGCGGTCCTCCGGGTCTTCAAGGAGATCAATGAAGAACTGTGCATCTGTCTTGACGGAGTCTATGCCCACCGAGTCAAGATAATTATAGAAGTCGTTATAGAAACTTTGGATATCGTCAGGATCAATAGCGAAAATTTTGCCCTCGGGAAGATTCTGCGCAATAGGGCCGTTGGGCGCTGGGTCCTTGATATTGACTTCCTTCATCTTATATCTTTTGGCTAGGTCGCCGTCTGGCGAGATACCACCCCAATACCCGAACAAAGCATGCCAAACTGCAATGTGTTCAATGCTGGGATTGGTATCACGGATTGACTCCACTGTGTTTTTCAATCCTTTGGGGAAACCTTTCGAGTGAGCTTCGAACTGCTGTAAGCCTCTCTTAAATTGAGAATGACCCTCGTTGTCATTTGATTGCCAGCCATCATCGATGATAAGGTTGGCAATTTGAATTCCATTTGATTTCAACTCCGCCAAAGCGTGCAATATCTTCTCTTCGGTAAGATCTTGACCAAGACCATTCCAGGTACAATATGTCAGACCATCAAACCATTGAGCAAGGAATTGTGCACTTGGATCTTTCTCCACAAGAACCTCGTCATCACCTGGAGGAGATGGCGGAACTTCTTCCGGCAAGGCTGCATCCGCTCCATCAGCAAATGGTTTGACAGCCTTTCGTGCCTCGTACATCACTGCAGACATAGCTATCTCAAATTCTTCGGCGACAGCAACGAGAATATGGAACTTTGACGTGTCCTGATTGTCACTCTTTGCTTTAATGATGATTTTGCCATTACTGCCGGATTGAAAGACGGTCAAGACATCATTGACGCCTGATACAGCCAACAGCACCAGGTGGACTCCGTCACTTCTGAGGAATGAGCAGAGTATTGCGTCTTCAGTGAGTCGAAACTTGTCCTTGCCATGTCTAGGACCCAACCATGGACTCCACACCCGCACGAGCGAGAAATATCTCAACACTGATAACGGTGTACCAAGCACGATGCGTTTGATAGTTGAGCTTCCTTCTCGGCTCGGAGCTATATCACCTGATAAACTCCAAAGTTTTGAACCAGGAGCCTCACTCCTCTGTGATTGAATTTGTAGTTGGTCTGAGAACTTATTGATATATTTGGCCATCTCCTCTCGCGGACTTTGAGCGGACGGATCTCTAGCCACAAACCGACAAAACTCAGAGTGCCGTGAGCAGTAAACAATCTCGCCATCACTGACTGGATGCATCTGGTTGGCCCACTGCCACTCGGCGTCTGGACTAGTACGGAAGCGTACTGTAAATTTGGCATGGCCTCCTTCAGCGGGCAGGGAGATCTTGTCGGAAAATACATGGCGATGGTAGTTGTACTCGTGATCATTTCCATTTAATTGATTTGCATGCTCAGGGTTGGATTTCTGCAGCGGTAGAGCTGTCCATCCGAGACCGGTGATGTTATGCCAGATCTGCGCATCCCATGGCTGTGCGGGGAATGAGCTGCTGGATTCGATTGTCACCGTGAAACGCAACTACTGACAATATCAGCATGCTTTACCTTTTAACAGAAATAAGACCTGTTGCTCGTGATCCATCAAAGAGAATATTATTGAAGAGTACTCACCGCATCATCATCCTCGGATCTTCGGATGTTGGTGAGTTGCCCCAGTGGTGGGTAAGATGTTACTCGCGCGAAGATCGCCAGTTGATCTGGGCGAACAACTGTTCCTGGTGATGTTTGTGTGTTTTGGCCTGGTTCCCGTATGGGAAGAGCTGATGAGCTCTTTCTGGCATTCACCGACATTGGAGAGGGGTAGGATCCGGCGCCTGTTAGGCTCGACGATAAACGCAAAAATGCGAGTGCGATGAAGGTGTAGAAGTATAAAGAGCTAATATAGTTTGAGGCAGATTTCTATGTGTGAATGCAAAGCTTGGAAGTATGTTGACGGGGAGTTGGAGAGCGGCGGGGTAGCTCCCGGGGTAGGCGCCCCGTGCCTTTCAAGCGTTGGGGCGACGACCGCGATAGCTAACCAGCCACAATGTTTTCTGTCTATATAAGCTACAAATGGGTGAATGTTTAAATCACACAATTCACCAACATCAGCTACGTAGGTGCTCAAACCAAACGGCCCTGGATAGTCCGAGCCACATTGATTACGTGTGGACGTTGTCTATATAAATGTTGTGTAGCCCACGATAAAAGCTATAATTATTGCTTAATCCAACTATTCGTAAAGATTTCGATTTGCTACATTTGTCCTCGATGTATTCGCGTAAGACTTTTTAGGTGATCTTGATCGTCAACTTGCCGAAGTGCTTTTGAGCCCACTATGACGCGTTTTATTAGTATGTGAGCAGTTGCCATAAGATAAGACCAACTCACCATGTAGTCATAAGCTTCCCGAGCCTGATGCAGACTGAAGATCTTGTCATCCACTACGGGGTGGATATCATTGGCCTCAATAGCCCGGACCATGTCCCTCATCTGGGCCTTGCTACCAACATAGACACCGCGAACGGTGCAAATGTGAGTCAACGTTTCCAGCACAGTCGGCTGGGTCTTAGGGTCAACGCCTCCGATGAAACCAATAACACTGATAACACCCTCGAACTTCACACACTTGAAGCTCTGCCGAAGAGTGCCGCTTCCGCCCACTTCGATAATGTGGTCCACGCCAGCTCCTTCGGGAGTCAGCTTGCGGACAGCGTCACCCCAGTTGTGGTCAGCCTTATAGTTAATGACGTGGTCAGCACCAAGCTGCTTGAGCTTGTCGGCCTTTTCGGATGAAGAAGTGGTAGCAATGACAGTTGCACCAGCAGCTTTAGCGAACTATAACATAAAATGTTAGCCGAGAAATGTCTCATTCGGGGTTATTTTCTCTCCACTTACCTGCAAACCGAACATGCTAACACCGCCAGTTCCTTGCACAAGAACGACCTGGCCCGACTTCACGGGCTTCAACCCATAAAGAGCGTTCCAGCTGGTGAGGGCCGCGCAAGTAAGAGTGCTGGCCTCGAGGGCCGTCAGGTTCCTTGGTGCCTTAACCAGCCCCTGCTCGTTATACACGGCATATTCCCGCAGGGTACCGTCGATTGCGCCACCTAGTCCAGTCGTGGCGGCGTGCGTGTCGATTTCACCATATTGATGGCCCTGGTTGAAAAGAGTTGCCACTTGATCACCCTTTTTGAACTCGACAACCTTAGATCCCACTTCCACGACTTCGCCAGCACCATCCGAGCCGGGGACAACAGGGAGATTAATAGGAAATGGGTATTGGCCCTGTCAAAAGTGAGTGATCTATTCCTCAAGCTGATCCTTATACATGAATATGAAAGTGTAATTTCAGTTTCATACCTTCGGGATAATAAGGTCACGGTAGTTCAGTGACGCAGCCTGGAGCTTCACCAAGACTTCGTTTTCACCGACTTCCGGGACCTCCGCATCCTTATAGATAAGGCCATCGAGGTCGTGTTCCTTGTCTTGGATGACCCACTGCTTCATGGTCGCAGGAGGCATTGTTGGATGTATAGTTTCTATGGGCACGAATGCTTCAAGATGAATTCAGGTAGCGGGGTTGAGGAGCATCTGTGAGTTTATATCATTTGAGGACCCTGATGTACTGACGTATGTATGTATGCATGCAACTTTCGGGTTCCACATCTGCGCACTATTATGACGGCAAGATTATTAAGACTCAAAACAAACTTGTTAGATGCTATGTACATGTGTTTGGGGGCAGTCCACCTAACTGGAGACGACAATTTCCGTTGAAACCCAGATTTTGGCATCATTTTGACACTTGATACTGAACTGTAAGACAAGGGATATCATATACATGACGCTGCTGCTCTAAATTATGCTTAGTTAGCATAATTTAGTCACATGACCGGGCAACTGTACATGATTGGCCGGCGACAATACGTACAGCAAGGGTCTTGACGCAGTGTATGTGATATCCAATCTTAATACGCGTTCAGCTATAGTACAGTACCCAAAAAGCGCGTGCGTGGAGATAACCCACTCGCAAAACGACTCATTCGCACATCGCTCGCCCGAACTCTTTTTGAACATCAGAATTACTTCGGACTTTTGGATAATCTTGTTAGGATTACTTTTCGCGTTATATGAGATTGAATCCCTCGTCTGTGGTGTTCAGAAATCCAATGTATTCTATAGAGTACACCCGGTGGCAATCTATAAGGCTGATCTTTATAGGCTTGTGTCGGAAATGACCACTGTATGTCCAACACCACCCTGATCCTGTTTCTTTTAAGCGAAAATTCTCCTGATATTTTGGATGTCTTTGGATTTCTTCAAGTCCCTGATCATCCTGTGCTTGCGCCTTACAAGTAAACTTTCTACATTCACAACTCTGAGAAAAGAAGTGCCTTATGTTTTTATGATATTCTGTACTTCATGTTGGATATATTGGGTATAGCCAAGCATTCAAGCAGTGCCTCAACCCATTTTCTCAAAGGCTCATTAGGATAGGTGCCAATCCCTGTCCAGTATTGGATGATCGACAAGCCACTCAAGTGTGATCCATGTTAAACAAAGAACCCGTGGAGCCTGAGAAGACTTTACTCGGGTAGTCTCAAGACCATCGGAGCTGAGCTGTGTTGGACAAAGGAAATTTTCCAGTGATGGTTTATTACCAGTCATGTATTAAATTACTGGTTGCCTGGGACTGATAGATTTGTCTACTTTTACCCACTTCGTTCTACGCCACGTCTTCCTATCTTCCTATCTATACATTTGGTCTATGGCGGATCATGGCCCCAACGACAGTATATTTATAGATTCACGACCAGCCAATAAAGCCTACCCTTCAAAATGTGTATCAGTTAGTAATCGTTTTACCTTCTTTTACTTCTGTTCAAAGGCATTTGAGTTGTGTTCCTAAAAAGTGGAGCATTTAACATCTGGCCAAGCGCCCCACTCTATAGAGTCGATCTACAATTGTGCAATCGGAAGATAATATCGCGAATTCAATTCGACATCCACTGGGTTCATCGCTAATATGATAATTGCCGATGGCGCGAGTTCATCAGATCGCGTATCGAAATGATCTCCTTTGGAGGGGAAGGGTAAATGCGAAATATAAATAGTCGTGAATCCTTCCTCGGCTCATAACTACTCTGAGTAACTACGACTTTTGTTTCTTACAATATCTACATATTATGTCTCTTGGACGAACTTTCAAGCTCAATTCGGGCTATGACATCCCCGCCGTCGGTCTCGGCACTTGGGTATGCATCCCCTTCCAAATACGTGAAATGAAATCGCTAACCCATCCACAATAGCTCTCCAAGCCTCATGAAGTTGAGCAGGCGGTTGAAGCTGCTCTTCGCCAAGGATACCGTCACATTGATGCAGCTGCATGTTATCAGAATGAGAACGAAGTAGGAAATGGCTGGAAGAAGTCAGGTGTACCACGTGAGGAGATCTTTGTGAGTAATATTTCCTCAACAGATGCGACGAGGAATGAGACTAACAAATATTTGCTGCTATTTAGATTACTAGCAAGCTCTGGAACACACATCATCACCCCGATAACGTGGAGGAGGGTCTCAACAAGACATTGAAGGACCTGCAGACCGACTACCTGGATCTCTATCTGGTATTATTCCAATACTTTCAATTCAATGACAATTCTAACACGTGTGACAGATTCATTGGCCAACTGCATTTGCTTATACCAACGAAACTCTCACGCCGACGGACCCGGTGACGAAGCGATTCCGCTTAGCCGATGTTCCGGTCTCCGACACTTGGGCCGCACTAGAGAAGCTCGTCAAGGCGGGCAAGATCCGAAGCATTGGAATCAGTAACTTCACAATCAAGGCGACTGAAGATCTGCTCAAGACTGCAGAGATTCCTCCTGCTGCCAATCAGATTGAGGCTCATCCATATCTTCTTCAACCGGAACTTTTTTCCTACTTGAAAGAAAAGGTATTCGATATTCCGAAGCAACGTGTTCGCTGAATATATTCTAACAATACTCTCAAGAACATCCTTCCGGTTGCCTATAGCCCGCTGGGCAACAATATCTTTGATCTACCACGGTACGAACTTTTGACGAAAATGCCTTCTTTTCCGAATCTGTTTCTAACATGAAATTAATAGAGTTGTCAATGACCCTGTGGTTGAGGATATCGCCAAAAAACTGAATAAAGACCCTGCGCAAGTTCTCATCTCATGGGCTATCCAGCGCGGTTCTGCGGTGTTGCCAAAGAGTGTGACGCCCTCGCGCATTGAGAGCAACTTCCAAGGTATAATCTGGTCTCTCTTTGTGCTCTTCGGAAGGTTTAACAAATTATATAGATTTCATCATCCCCGACGAGGAGTTTGCTGCACTTAACAAGCTGGACAAGAACGCCCGGTACAATTATCCGTTCCGTTGGGGAGTCGATATCTTCGGGGAATTGGGTGCTGCTGAAGCTGAGCGACGTGCTGAGGAGCATGCTGCGAAGCAGAGAGCTGCTTAAGTGGCTTGCTTAAGTGGCTATGGCCCAAGTGGGTGTGGCACTTAATGAGAACCGAATAGATAACGTTATTATATATACTTCTCACTCTGGTCAGGGCAATATTTCATGGAACATTTTTTTCAAAACCAACAGGTCTCTGACACAGTAGGTAACATTATAGAACCACTTTAAATGGAAATGCCAAAATAAAAGAAATATAGGTGTGTTGTGTACGCACTCTGCATCTTCAAGCCTCGACGCGGCTCCAACCACTTTTCTTCCGCCGGGAGTATGGACTCAACGCATTTCCCCCACACCTAATTCCTCAACCTTGAACACTTTATCCTACTGTGATAACCACACTCACCGAGATGCTCTCATCCATCAAAGAAGGCCGAGTCACGAAAAATAGAACCAAAAAGTCCGAGCCTCCCACTCGACGCGTCCCCAAAAGTCAGTAAATGCCTCTGCATCACACCCCATCTACATGATAAGCCCCCAAAGACCCCATGATGCACGGATTTCACCACATTCCAAATGATGACGCGTGTTAACCGACCCACAGTGCCTCCGCTAGTCGAGCGGACCAACGCATTAAGCATTGGAGAATTCATCACCAAATACATGCCTCCTGCCACAGCAGGTGATCAAACTCCAGAGAATGCACCAGGTCAAGCTCCTCCAGGCTCAGGGCAGACAGAGCAGATTATATCAACTGAAACGCCATTGGACGTGTACTCCGCGGCAAGCATCTCCCCTGATGACCTAGAAGCCTGTCTAGACCTCATCGAGCAGACATCAGGCGAAGCCTACCGCGCCTCCAGCGGTGGCTGGTCCCGCCGCAAAAAGCGCAAGGAGATGAAACTTCCCGATATGAAATATTTGATTCTGCGGGGTGATTCAAATGACGAGGGGAAAGTAGAGGATGCTACCGATACACCCAAAGAGCGTGAGGAAACGGGACCGGTTCCTACGCCTCGGAATCAAAACGTGCTTGGTTTCTTATCGTTTATGGTTACTTACGAAGATGGCAAGGAAGTGGTCTACTGCTACGAGATCCACCTTTCGCCGAGGGCCCGGGGGCGGGGCGTCGGGTCCGTTCTTATGAAGCGCATGGAGGAGATCGGCCGGGCTGTCGGCTTGGAGAAGGCTATGTTGACTGTTTTCAAGTCGAATGTGCTGGCTTGTCGGTTTTATGAGAGGCTTGGGTATGAGATTGATGAGTACTCGCCCCGACCGCGGAGGTTGCGGAATGGGACTGTTAAAGATGTTGATTATATGATTCTGTCTAAGCGCTTGAGGGTATGAGGACGGGGTATTGTGTTGGAGGGTTTGATGCTAAGCTGATCGTTGATGGAATTGGAAGTGAGAAATATGCTGGATTCTAATGTACATTGTGTTACACCTGTCGTACTTCTGTGCCTTGTTGTCCTGGGTTGTCTTGTTCCCACTCGTCTCTGAGGGCGGCGAAGGTGGTGTCTGCGACTAGGATGGAGAGACCCAAACTCCAGACTAGAGTGATGGCATAGAAGAAGTTGGCGTTTCCGGACCCTGCGTAGATCCATAGATGGTAGAAAGCGGGACCGAGAAGGGTGGAGTATAGGATTGCCGAGACTGCGAAGAAGGTATATCGCATTACTGAGAAACATTAGCCAAGGGAACCCTGGAATGGGACATCACAACTAAGATACTCACATGGGAAAAGATGACGGTACAACGGCAGCAACGCGAAGAACAGAGATGCATCCGAGATGCTGGGGTATGGCTTGAAGATCGCAAAGACGCCAAGAAGGGAGGTGATGACGAACAAGGGCTGTCGTCGGAAACGCGCTGTGAGACCTCCAACATAGCTGGCCAAGTGAAGCCAGAAGACCCCGAGGAAGAACTCTCGGAATGAATCGAACATTTCAATGAAGAAGTACCACCATAGACCGACATTGGGAGTCAAGTCCGGAACCAAAAGATGGAACCCATAAGTTGCCGATATAAACTCCCAGAAGTTACCGGTGATCATGACCGAAAGTCCGAGCAAGCCTGCAACACTGGCGACGAGTAGACCGGCGTGCTGCAGGATGAACAGTGCGATCTTAGGTGCTTGCGGGCCCTGCGCGCGTTGGTCATAGCAGACCAAAACCAGCGGAATGAACAAAAGAGCAGGATACAGAGATAGGTAGGAAGCGAGTCCTAGGGCTAGCATAGCATTAATGCTATTGCCAGAGACCGCATTTGAAACTGCGAAGAGGATTCCGGAGGCGGTAAATACGCTGGTTGATCGTGCCAAACATGTCGCAATTGTGAAAGGGTTGAACAAAAACCTGTTACTTAGGTTAGCACATGAGTTTATGAGTAGCCGAAAAGTGGAAAACCATACCATGCTGCGACAGATACTCCGTTCCATCGGAAATGCTTCCGAATTGCCGAATGGAATCTCGAATTGATCGATTGGCCTGACTCAGAGATGGTGACCAATGCCTGAGCATTCACAAGGTCGACTATAATGTAGAAAATTGCCGTAGGTAAGGGCCAGGTCTTTGCATCTGGAAATAGGGCGAACAGAGGTAACAGGAGCGGTGCCTAGATCGGACCGAACTGTTAATTGCACGAACGTAGTTTGAGTGTTAGATCCACAAACCTGGTGAAAGGTACCCCCATCATACGGTGACACATTGCCCTTATACAGAAACAAGCCTTCTTGCACTAATTGGAATTAGTTTCAAATGCGCAATAACTGGTTATTGGGGTCACGTACATCGTTTGAAGCTATTAACAGGTGTCGAGACCTCGACCCTTCCTGTCAACAAGTCAGGCAATGAAGGAAACAGACAGATAAGAAGAAGACGCAGCACAAAGGCTGCGCCAAAGACCACCAGCTTCCGATCTATCATGGCTGCATTGCTGTGGAGTGTTGTTGTTCCAGCTGTCCCTTAGAGACAACTCTCTCCGCCTTTGTGCACGGGCCATCGGCGGTAAGAAAAAAAAGTTATCGAGAAATTTTCTTCTTCTTATCAGCAGCCATTTGGACATTCTGACAACCATCTTTCATTATGGCGAAAATCAAGAAGAAGGGTATGTTTCGAAGCCCTGCAATGTCACATTTTCACCGCTAACCTCCTTCTTAGGTACCTCTGGCCAGGCCAAGAACTACATTACCAGAACTCAGGCCGTGCGCAAACTTCAGATCTCTCTCCCAGATTTCCGCCGGCTATGCATCTTCAAGGGTAAGGACCTCTGTTCTCCGTCCATATGAATCGCAAGTCTAATCACAGTCTCCGACATCAGGTATCTACCCTCGTGAGCCCCGTAACAAGAAGAAGGCCTCGAAGACCTCAACCCCCAACACAACCTTCTATTACACCAAGGATATCCAGTATCTGCTCCACGAGCCGCTCCTGAACAAGTTCCGTGACCAGAAGTCGCTTGCGAAGAAGATTGCCCGCTCCCTGGGCCGTGGTGAAGTCAGCGATGCTGCGCGCCTTGAAAAGAACAACGCTCCGAAACTCACCCTCGACCATGTCATTAAGGAGCGTTACCCGACCTTCATCGATGCTCTCCGTGATCTCGATGACGCTCTTTCTCTTCTCTTCCTCTTCGCCACCCTTCCCTCCACCGACCATGTTCCCGCCAAGACCATTGCGCTCTGCCAGCGTCTCTGCCACGAGTTCCAGCACTACCTGATCATGACCAACTCTCTGCGCAGATCCTTCCTTTCCATCAAGGGTATCTACTACCAGGCTACCATCCAGGGACAAGACATCATGTGGCTGGTTCCCTACCGTTTCGTCCAGCGTGTCAACGGCGACGTCGACTACCGTATCATGGCCACCTTCGTCGAGTTTTACACCACCCTCTTGGGCTTCGTCAACTTCCGTCTGTACTCATCTATCGGTTTGAGATACCCCCCTAAGTTTGATACCCGCAGTGACGAGAACGGTGCTGAACTTGCGGCTTTCACTCTTGAGGGTCGCTCAGTCGGTGATGTTCCTAAGGCTATTGAGGCAAACAAGCCCCAGTCTACCAGTAACTCGAACAAGGAAGTCTCCGAGGAGCTCCAAGCCAAGGTGGACAAGGTGATCAAGAGTGCCGGTCTCGACAAGACCACAGATGAGAAGACAGTCGAGAACACCGAGGAACAGACCGATGCCATCGACCGCTTCGAACCCGCCGCCCCCGAGGCCGACACTCTCCCCCAACCCCAGATGAGCGGCAACGAGGCCGGTGCACTCTTCGCTCCTTTCGTGTTCTACATTTCGCGTGAAGCCCCCAAGGCCCCTCTTGAGTTCATCCTCCGCGCCTTCGGCTGCAAGCGCGTCGGCTGGGCCTCCGTGCTCGGCGATGGAGCCTTCACCCACGATGAGACCGACCCCCGTATCACTCACCAGATCGTCGACCGACCCCAGCTTCCTCAAGAATCCCTCCCCGCCATTCCCGCTGCCGACGAGAACGCCGTTCAGAAGGTCAAGCCCGGAACCCGCATTCCAGGCCGCACCTACGTCCAGCCCCAGTGGATCTGGGACTGCATCAACGAGGGCAAGCTCCTCCGTGCCGACCTCTATGCCCCTGGCGCCACTCTCCCACCCCATTTGAGCCCTTGGGTTAAGGCTTCTCGCGGTGCTTACGACCCGCGCGCCACCCTGGCCGAGCAGGAAGAGGAGGGTGAAGCCGAGATCGCTGCCGATGCTTCGGACAGCGACGAGGAGATGGATGACGAGGCCGCTGTTGAGGAGAAGCCCGCCGAGGAATCCGAGGTCGAGTCTGTCGACGGCGGCATGGATGTTGCCGGCACCGACGATGACGAGAGCGAGGAGGAATCTGACGAGGAGGTTGAAGACTTCGGTGGCTTCGACGAGGAAGCCGCCTCTGAATCCGAGGACGACGATGAGGCTGCCCGCACTCAGCACCAGAAGGAGCTCGAAGCCGAGGCTGCTGGTCTTCCCTTCTCTGCCGGCGCTGCCGACGAGGCTTCCAAGAAGAAGTCTTCCAAATCCAAGAAGCTTGCCGCTAAGAAGCGCAGTGAGGATGAGGAGCTCGAGAGACAGAAGATGATGATGAGCCGGAAGAAGCGCAAGCTGCTCGAAAAGATGATGTACTCGAACAAGAAGACTGCTGATGAGTCAGCTAAGCTTCGTTCGAAGAGACGCAAGCTCGAGAAGGGCGAGAAGGGCGATAAGAACTAAACCTCTAGACTCGACCGTTGTGCATGTTAGATAGTGCTTTGCAGGGCGTTTGTGGTTTGGATCCCATGTATAGGCACCTCAAAAATTTGTGATTGAAGTTTAATGCCATTGAAGGGATTATATCCCACTTATATGTATAGCTTTGTTCTTTTTATCCTTGTATATTTCCTTTTAAATAAAGGTTCTTTGGCATAACGTTACATAGCGAGGAAGTAAATCTCCTAATCCACGGGAAGACAACAACAGCGCTAGAAGCTTCTGACTCATCCTTCGGCTCACATCCGAAGTTGACGACGTTATATATTCACTGTCAACTGTACTCTTCGTGTTGCTCTAATATTCATTGCCAAAGAGCGGATCATATATTGTCCAGACAAGTCAAGAATTGAGCAATCAAACAAACCACAGAAGTACCAACCAAGTACCAATCATGACAACTAGCAACCCCCAAGTGGGGTGGATAGGTATGACAACAGCAGAACAATCTCAAGTTCAATCAGAATCCTAACATCTTCTAGGCCTCGGGAGTATGGGTCTGGCAATGGCCCAGAATGTCCAACAATTCCTCCACCGCGAAAAGAAACCAGGCTTGAGATTTTGGAATCGGACAGCGTCCCGTGGCGCGCCACTTGAATCAATTGGAGCTGTCGGTTGCCACTCTATTTCCCAGCTCGTTCGGCAATGTGACCTCGTGTTCATATCTGTAAGTCGGCCTCTACTTGAAGAGAGACCATCTCGTGGCCTACTCCGTCTTAGGACGAACATTGCGTACTGATAGTGCACAAAAAGACCAGCGACGATGTGGCGCTAGTTTCTATCATCGACCAGATCTTAGCTGTGGAAGATATAGACGGAAAGGTATTCGTGGATACAACTACAGTTCATCCAAGTACTTCCAAAAAAACAAGCGAGAAACTGACACAGCGCAATTCATCCTTCGTCGCCGGTCTGTAACCATAACTGTTTTATAACCTATCAGCTACTCATAAATAACAACAGCACCGGTATTCGGAGCCACCCCAGCTGCACAAAAGGGCCAAGTCCTCATGGCAATGAGCGGACCCAGCGAAGCCATCGAATTAGCCTCGCCATTCGGAAAAGGCGTCATCGCACGTGAGGTTATGATTGTATCAGATGAACCTGAGAAAGCTACTCTACTCAAGGCATTGGGGTAAGAGCCTTCCAACCATGATCCCATTGTGTGTCAGATGGTTCAATCGCTAACCCGACGCAGTAATTTCATCGTCGCAGGAACAATGGAAATTGTAGGCGAAGCCCATGTGCTCGCCGAAAAGAGCAATCTCGGCAGTGGGACACTGGAAAAGCTACTCGAGTTGAATTTTGGGAGTTTGGCGTATTCTGATTCAACGCGTATGACGCAGGGGGTCTATATGCCTGGAGAGGGTAGGTTAACAGATACATGCCTGTTACTATTATAATTTGCTAATGGTATAATCTAGGTCAGTCGCCTTGGTCCAATTTGAATTTGGGTATCAAGGATGTGCAGCACGGTATTAGTTGTGCTCGAGACGCTGGAACGAGGTTGAAGGTTGCGGAAGTGGCACTGGAGCATATGCTTCGGGCTAAGCAGTTCTCGGATGAGAATGGTGGTCGTCCTTTGGATTCATCATCTGGGTATGGTATCATTCGCCAGGATGCGGGTCTTGATTTTGAGAATGAGTTTGTGAAGAGTCGGGATGGGAATGGAAGGAGGAAAAGCTTCTAGTTATACAAAGCCTTATACGAACTGATTTTGGTGTTTGTGGATGGAATCGAAACTCATCAACACTTGGAATAATGTATTTTTTTTTATTCTAGTGGCTCATTAAGACACTCCCGGTGCTCAGCCTTACAAGCTCGGAGATAAGTATGGCTCTCGCCTCGGGTTACCGGTATCGGAATGCTTACGACCGAAATGCTTCAAGGGCCAGGAATTAATTGAGAACCCATTCGTAACGCGGCACTTCTCGTGTCAACAATTTCTTCTGGGTAAGGCGTGCGGTCGATCGTACCTAATCGAGAAGGGCGGACCGATTAAGCTCGGATATAAGCTTTAGGATGCTGCGGTCCGGGAAAAGTAACTGTTCATAGTCCAACAGGAAAATAATACTCAGGTTCATCGCCATAATTATGATCTTCTGCTCAGCCGCACTCTTCTACGTGAAATATCCGTACAGACACCAAGAATCAGCTCCCAGCAGAATGCTTTACCGACTACATATCGTCCGACATGCAGAGGGAACTCACAATCCTGCCCATGACACGACTATCCTAGACCCGCCACTGACTGAAAGGGGAATCGAACAGTCCCAGGAGCTATCACAAACTTTCCAATTCAAAGAAAGTGTTGGGCTAGTGCTGGCGTCTCCGCTACGACGTACTCTTCAAACAGCTCACATCGGCTTTCAACAAACACTCGATCAAAGATACTACGCCAAAGGATCAGGAGCAGGCGTTCAAAAGGGTGCACAATTCGTTCTTGAGCCGGATGTACAGGCACACTCTTCTCGTCCATGTGACACTGGCTCGGACATTTCCATTTTGCAGTCCGAGTATCAAGATCTGCCCTGGGACATCCTTGAATTGGATCCTACATTCCCTAATAAGGAAGGGCTCTATGCATCTGATTCTGAGACGCTCAAACAGCGTGGATGGCGTATTCAGCGTCGGTTGGAGGAGAAGTTTAAGGAATTGGCGAACACTGCTCGGCCTGATATTGTTGTTGTTACGCATGGGGGCTTTATAAGATTTGTTACTGGAGATGAGACATTGGTTATTGGTCCGGCAAAAGCAAGGAGTTTTATGGTTTCATTTGATCAAGACTCTAGACTTGTTATTGAACATTCATTGTCTGGGTAAAACATACATACTCTGGTATATTTGTGTGGCTGGCTATAAGTAAACGGGAAGGATCCCGGTTAAATAGTCAGATTTGGATACTTGAGCTACTATGGAAGTTGATAGCCTTAGGAAATAGAGTAGTGTGGTTTTCTTTGGTACGGCTAATACAGGAAAATTGTTTGTGAATACTTGTATACTTATGCATGCCGCCCGACCTAGGATGAGGAACAACGGCTCACGTAGGCCCTCTAGAGAGAGGTTCGGTCCTTCGAGATCAGGAAGTTGGCCTTGGGTAAGAATAACACAACATGGTCTCCGGCTCGACTCATCCTCTCCACTGGGATTTGCACACACAAGCGTAGAGATGCTTCGGGTAAAAGGTGGACTTCCACAGGCAGTGCCGTTCCTTGCGGCACAGGTTGAGCAACTTGCGTCCATCATGGCTTGGTTGAGAGGTCATACGGCAAGAGAAAGATCTCGCCTCCGCTCGTCCTGGCAGTTCCTGCACTTGCTGCCCAGACTTGATGTCCCTGACGCAGAAGCAATGCAGACTACCGGACTATCCCGACATGCGTTTTGTGTCTGGATGCTTGTGGGGACATACCAGTATGATCATGCGTCGTGAGACTGGTCTTCAGAACGCAGCTCCAATCTGGCTATTTTCGATAATTCAGCTTTGCCTTTTGGGATGAGTCGCGAATGGTCGATTTGGGCTTTATGTACCCTCTTTCGGGCGAAGCACTGACTCCGGCTGGATATCCTGATAATAGAGATCTTGCTTCTCTGTGGGCCAGTATCATGCAAAATGGAAAGAGTTTTACCTCAGGCTTTCCTACAATCAGCCAAAACTAGAGTGCATTATACTCCGCCGTAGCGTAACAGCCTTGGAAGCTATCTACAGTAGTTCAATATTGTAACATAACCTAATCAAGCATAATAGCCGACTCATCATCCGGTCCACTAACACCGCGCTGATTCGAAGTATCGTTCACAGTAATACCATGTGCCTTCTTCATATGCTGATTGAGATTCCATTTGCGTGAGAATCCATTTGAATTTCGAGGACAATCCTTGACGGGGCAGAGGATGTCAACTTTTCGATGAGGTCCTTTGCCAACACCTGGTCGTGCTGGTCTTGATCCTCTTTCTATTCCTTGTTCTCTGTTTTCTGAAACAGGTCTTGATGCAGGTCTCGATGAAGGTCTCGATGAAGGTCTCGAGGGCGCATTCGAAGGCTCTGGTGATGCAGATGATGAGGAGGATGGCACGATAGCGGGAGTTTGGCGTGGTTTTCGTCGTGAGGATGAGGCCTTTCCCTTGGACTTCGGCCTTTGATTGGCCTTTGGATTGTTCTTGGGATTAACCTTTTGCGTGGAGTTGGAAATGAGTTGCGGGCTTGGTGGTGCCGAGTCACGGTCACTATTACTCTCGCTCTCGCTTTCGGTGTAGGCATATTCCTCCCGGCCATCTGCTTTCTGCTTCTTCCGGACGCGGCCTTCGGGCAATGTTCTGAATTCTAGGTCTTCGCCGAAGAGATCTGCACATCGTTTCGAGGTGCGCATCACCACGTCAGAGGGAAATCCCATCATGGATGCTAGGCCCATCACTTCACTCCAGTCACGCAATTTGAGTCTGCCCTTGAAGAAAGAGCCCTCTTCCTGATCCTGGCTTGCGAGCGTGGCACGAGACAGATCTCGTGAGCGAGATGCATCTGGCAAGCTCTCATCATCGGTGTCTAATCCAGAGAACAACTTGGCACTGGTGGAACGATGAGGCGTTCCTTTTTGGGGAGAGTCTCGTCGAGTGCGTTTCCTTCCACGGGATTGACTCCTGGTTGTTCTTGGAAGGCCTTCGCCGTCTGTGTCAGACCGCTGTTCATCCCCGGAAATATCTTCCAGCATGCGCCCTTTCATGGAATAATGAAGTCCCATTAGGAGCCGGTCTAACTGGGTCATGACATTGCGTGCCAATGGACGCAATTTCTGGGAAGATTTGTCGTCGTCCAGTTGAACTATTGGCTCCAAAAAGGTCGTATCGATAGACTCATCATCGTCATCTTCTTCCTTCTCCAACATATCGTCCTGCATAATTTCATCCCCGTCGAGGATTTTCTTGGTGTCATTTCTGATTTCCTCATAGTCCCACTCCCGGGCCCGGAATTTCTCCTTGGCTGCCTTCAACATGGTGGCCGTGATTATTTCTTCCAGATCGGCACTCGGACGGGGATCAGGTTCCATCCGCATATTCCCAGGGTCATCCAGTTTGTCCTTGATGATATCATCAAGCCTAGGAACATGAGCAGAAGGCAAAGGCCATGCCGTCCATCGCCGAGGAACGGCAAATCTTAACTCATTATCGACGCTTGTTTCCTTCGAAGTGGCCCGCGTTCGCCTGCGAATCGCGTGGGCATTGTACAGATGAGCTGCCAGATCTCTTGATCTGTTATTAAGCATGGCTTCATATGCACCGATGTCGTCTGCATTGTAGTTTCGCCATGTAGATGAGTGCCCAGTGAAGATATTTGGACGCTTAACCCCAGACCGAAGGTCAAGACCGCGGTCTACAGTGTAGTAAATCGGCTCTGCAGGCTCCGTAATTGTCGGTTGACTTGATACTTCTATTTGAGAAATCCTGGATCTTCTTGGCATTGGAGCTTTCTGATCATCACCACTTCCGTGGAAACTGTCTCCATCGGAGCCATAATGCGCCTCCAACGGCCGTTCTCGCATGATCATATTGAACTCATTTTCGGAATCGTCAGCCTCCTCCTCCATAGCTTCATCCACTTTGATGGCTTGTGAAAGAGCATCTTGGCTTGCTGGCTCCCCAAAGAGTGACTGTCTCGCCGGCGCTGGTGGAGAGGATGGTTGGACAACATCACTGCTGGGTCCACCAAATAGTGACTTGCGGGGCTGTGCAGATTCCGGCGGAAGAAAATAAGATCCAGGTATCTGGGATTGAGAGGACATGCCTCAGGGACCCGTTGGCTCTTGCCGTTCTATGCGCAAATGCTTGAGTTGATGTCACATAGATGCTGATTCTTAGGGTGGTCTGTTCCACTAGGGAGGTGTATGATGTTTGGGGTGGCAATCCTTTCGCTGATGCTAATGCCAGCAAATTTCGGCTCCCCTTGTTGACAGTTTGGCTGTTCCTGGATGTTGACGATGTCAAAAATTCCAAGTGGGTGGGTCCTCGATTCTGGCACGTGACTGATATACAGCAATGATGCTAACGCTAACCCGAAGGGGCAATGAAAATTGCATACATGTTTGATGGCCGTCTCTGTGATTTTTTATGTTACGAATAAGTCTAGGCAAAAGCTACGATAGAAAGCAACGCTGACCTTTGACTAAACTTCCAAATCTAGTAACAAAATTGGTCCTACTAATAGAGTATCCTTCTCTGAAGTTTACCTCGCCAGCCGAAGTACAGAGTATAGACAGTAGTACATCGGTTTTCACCCACATACGTTACTGTCGCAAAGACGAAATTTTTCTCGCCTGGCCATTCAATCCTGCTCATATAGGATTGGCTCCCCAATTTCTCAATGCTTGTCTACGACTTAGTATGTATTTGGGCATATTTAGCGGGCGTTGGGGAAGACCTTCAGATCGGATTTCTTTCCCAAAAGAATTATATCGACGCATCTTTGCACATTGAGTTGGAGAGAGCAGTGGATCATATGCTCCAATAGGTTAGTGCTGCGTAGGGTGTATATAAGGTCTTCATGGTTCAGACAACAGAGCTATCCCTCGTTGGACATTCTCAAACCCCGTCGAGTCTGGGGACATCGGCAAATCATTGTATTACCAATACGCTATCTCCTTTCTGAAGGAAGCTTTCTGTATCTAATTGGCCTATAATACCGGCAGTTTAGATATATGTCACTCCTATTGGCTGAAAGCTCCGGAAGCGTAATTAACAAACACAAAATACGAGATCTATGAAACTCGCTCTTTTCACCGAAACGAAAATCTGCAGTTCAAGACATTATTGAGCTGAAAAAGAAGAGACAAAATGGAATTGAAGACTGCGTTGCTTTCTCTGATAGAATATCGAAATTCTCAAGTGGTGGTGAGCTCTACAAGACCAAGTGTGAATGACATCAACCTCCCCGCTTTAGCATGGAGCTTCCCTTCTGAGCTCAATTGATTACAACTTACAACCCCCTCGGAACAAAGTCCGTCGGTGTTTCTCGGGCACAAAGAGCAATCACCATTGAGCTAGCAGATCTCGACACGCCGGAGATTCCCCACTGCCAGATACAGCTCCCTTTAAAGGCATCTCCAAGTCTCCAACCTCCCCGCACTCTTACAACCGACTTTCTCCGCCTGTATTACTATTCTTCCCTCCCGAGGGACTACGCTTTATAATGGACCGACTCATCCGCCCTGTCACCCGCCAACTACTCAGACCTCGCCCGAGATATCCCTTTTCCATCCCTGGACCTAATTACGCGAAGAGACTCTACACCATGGGACACAGCGCACCGCAGGTGAGAGCCGTAGTTCAAATCCGATCCCCAACCTATACTGATTCATGGGGAACAGTTGAAAGACCAGTCTCTCTTCATTGAGAAGTCATACATCAATGGCGAGTGGGTAGGAGCCCAGTCCGGCAAGACCTTCGAGGTCCACGGTAAATTCCTCGCGAGTCGACATCATCTGTGCTCAGGATGCTAAATCTACTCTCCCTCCAGACCCGGCCACTGGCAAATTGATCGGAACATGCCCCGAACTCGATACCGCCGACGTTGAAAAGGCGATCCAGGCCGCCTCCGAGGCCTTTCCCAAATTCCGCACAACACTCGGCCGCGAGCGCGCGCGCATGCTGCGCAGGTGGTACCAGCTGATGATTGACAACGCAGAGGATCTGGCAAAGCTGATCACATGGGAGAACGGAAAGCCCCTCGCTGACGCAAAGGGTGAGGTGAACTACGCCGCCAGCTTCTTCGAGTGGTTCAGTGAGGAGGCACCCCGCACGTACGGTGATACCATCCCGGCCTCAGTGCCCGGAAACCGCGTGATGACCGTGAAGCAGCCTGTTGGTGTGTGTGGTCTGATTACGCCGTGGAACTTCCCTGCGGCGATGATCACCCGCAAGATTGGCCCTGCCCTGGCGGCGGGATGCACGGTTGTGGCCAAGTCTCCTCAGGAGACACCCTTCACTGCTAATGCGCTTGCTGAGCTTGCGCACCGTGCTGGAATCCCCAAGGGCGTCGTTAACATTGTCACCTCTTCTCAGAACACCCCTGCCGTGGGCGAGCTTATCACAACTCACCCAGAGGTGCGCAAGGTGTCATTCACCGGCTCGACTAACGTCGGCCGGATCTTGATGAAGCAGTCGGCCTCGACTATCAAGAAGGTCTCTTGGGAGTTGGGCGGCAATGCCCCCTTCATTGTCTTCGATGACGTCGAGGACCTCGACGCAGCCGTTGCCGGTGCCATCGCGTCCAAGTTCCGCAGCTCAGGCCAGACCTGCGTGTGTGCCAACCGCATCTACGTGCAGAAGGGTGTGTACGACGAGTTCTCCAAGCGCTTCGTGGAGAAGGTCAAGGAGTTCAAGCTCGGCGGTGGTTTCGAAGACGGCATCACCCACGGCCCGGTCATCCACGAGCGTGCCGCTAACAAGGCCCACGAGCATGTGCAGGACGCAGTCTCCAAGGGCGCCCAGATTGTCGTTGGTGGCCAGAAGGCTACCGCTCTCGGCCCCAACTTCTACCACCCTACTGTTCTTACCGGCATGAGCAAGGACATGCTTCTCGCCAGCGAGGAGACTTTCGGTCCTGTTGCTGGTCTCTTCCCCTTCGAGTCTGAGAAGGAGGTTGTGGACCTGGCTAACCGGGCCGAGGTCGGTCTGGCTGGTTACTTTTTCAGCGGTAATGTTCGCCGCATCTTCCGTGTTGCTGAAGCCCTGGAGGTCGGCATGGTTGGTGTTAACACTGGTCTCATCAGTGATGTTGCCTCTCCGTAAGTCCCTCTCTTCTTCTTTATGGTTTGCATCTTCTAACCTCTTCACAGATTCGGCGGTGTCAAGCAGAGTGGTTTCGGTCGTGAGGGCAGCAAGTATGGTATTGACGAGTTCATGACGATCAAGAGTGTGACATTTGGCGGCATGGGTGAACCCCTGCAGGAGTAAACATGACATGAAGCAACAATCTACGCAAAAATAAGCTATGCTAGGAATGAAAGAACATGATACAATCTAAAGACTCATCTTACACGAGGATCATCAAGCTGCCGTAGTACCTTATCCGCAGAGGGATCTACATTGTACCCGGTGTCAAGAATCAGGCTAGACCCACCTCCCAAGGCCCCGAATCAGGAAAATCCCTCCGGTATAAGCAAGTTAAACAGTGAATCGAGCACCAACCCCACGGTTAACTAGGTGGTAACCTAACACTTGAGTTATTGCCCGAAGGATCGAAATACTTCCTTGTTAGCGAGGTATAGGGTGATTCCAGTCATCACCCAACGATTGCAATCTAAAGGCGTTGCAAATCCGAGGTCCCGGTAATACATCGATTATCCCACATACTTCGCTCGGGAGGCTTACATTTTGTCTCTCTCATTTTTTTACCTCCCTTGATGTTATCTGCCTGACCTTGTATGGTGTTTGTTTCCTTATTTCGATCGAGCTTATTGTTTGGACTGCTCGACGTGATCGTGTGATGGGCATGGAACCACCTTCCTAATATGGAAAGGGTATATCAACTACTTTCAGCAGTGAGACCTTCGATGTGTCATTAGGCAGGCCGCATGGAGCCTGCTAGTAGCATCATTCATATCGAGTATGCAGACTTCATTCAACAACCGGAGATTCTGAGTCTTCTTGTCGTCGTCACATGAACGTCACATGACCCTGATCCACGTACCCATGGCAGAATAACCAATCCACACACCGCCCTTCGCATCCCTTCTGCTACTGGAAGATACAACAATCCAGCCATCAAATGTGAAACAACCAAATCAAGTCTCTTCTACATCTCATGACTACTCCTGTTGCATAAAGACATGATTTGATATTGTCTCAATGCGCTCAACACCCGGGTTCCTGGCGGCTGTGTCCCGCAGCCAGCCTTCGCGGCTGAAGAAGCCTGCAGTCGGTCTAGACCATGTAAGTACAATGCAACCTAACTAGGGTACCACAGACATGATCCAAATCCGGATTTGGATTCGGATCCTGATATACTGATTGACTGTCCAGTTTATTCAAAGAGGAAGAGTCCTTGCTTTCTGGCGAGAAGTTGTTCGAGCTTTAAATAGTATGTTTCATTCTTGTTCTTCCACTCTTTCTTCGTTTGATTCTGTCGGATTGGAGTGTTAATTTGCATATGCAGAAATCCCTCCATCATCGACAAGGAATGAATTGCATAATTATGCCCGTACTGAATTTGAACGGCATCGTGAAGTGTCTGATTTGGTAGGTTGGCTCTTGTCTATTCGTCTGATATCTACGAGCCAAGGAATGAGAATATCGAGCTGACTTTCTTTTCTTTTTGCCTCAGCAACATATCAGATATTTGCTTTCGGTATGGATTATCCCTTATGTCAGTCCTTTGTTGAGGTTTGCTAATGATTCAAAGACAGGGAAAGCCGAGTTTGAGACTATGAGGCGGTACATCGATGAACAGGTTGCTGGTTGACCTGCTCGATATGTGCTGCTCTTTGTATATAATATGTTCGAATACCAAGAAGAAATTTCACATACTTTGAGGTTCTAGCTATATCCTTATGAGAGTATTGAATGCATGGGCTTGTGGTGCGATTCAGTTGATACAGCGCGTTGATAGGCGGAAAGTCTCGGCGGATCGCCATATGTACACTTGGACTTGCAGAGATAACGTTATCCTGCCGAGGACTCTTATGTTGCTGATGGCTAAATTAATTAACAGCTGTTCTTCCAAGGCACGGTTTGTCTGTCATCCTTGGAATGCCAATATTAATGATAAAGGCGAGCATTCCAACTGCAGACACGAGTGGCACGGCCCGTCTAGCAATCTAAGGAGCAATGCCAAGTGCCGGATCAAGTCTGGCTCCAGTTATCTTGGGCGATATGACCTAAGTTACATGGCTCTAGTTTGATCATGTTCAGCTCGTACCCGATGCATACAGGGAGAACTAGGCTATCAAGGTACTAGTAGATTTTAAAATCCAGTAAATAAGAATCAAGCTAGAAGGAAATCAGACCAACCTAGCGCTTTGTCCATTGCTGGACTAGTTGTACAGTAGTTAGCCGATCGGCAGAGAGCGGGGAAACGTCTAGACTCTAGAGCAAAGGTACAAGCCACCAAAATAAAGTGTTGAAATCTAGGTAGATCCCAAGGCAAATGAAGGAAAAATATAGCGATTGGTTCCACGTCTGTCTGTCTTGTCTGCAAGGGACCCCAGTTTTGAAGCAGGTTTAGGCCGACGCGTGTGTTGTTAACGGAATAAGGAGCTTGAAACCCCCAATATGATGTCAGGACTAAATTATAACAGTTAGTTTCAGTTCCTTCACATGAATCTAGACAAGATAGGAGCACCCTTCGCCACCTGTCTTCCCCACATACTCTATCCTTGTTTCTCTGACTACTGCGGGTGGGACCTGAAGCTCCCTTGTTCCGCCATAGTGATTGGTCGGCAAAGCCGGAAACCGTTCGAACAGGTTGCAGTTGAAGCTTGCCCGGATCCTGGTTTACTCTACGTCATTGATTCTGGTCCAGACCACTTTTCTATATAGTGCTGGGTGGCCGGAAGAGAAGAGGGGGGGATATTTAATAGCTCTTGAGATTTTCCACTGCTCTATCTAGTCCACCCTAATCCATACCTCTTACTTACATATACCACCTGCAACCCCTCGTTGCCTAAAACCCAAAACGAACAATAAACCCCTCCCAACATGAGATCTGCACGACGAAACAGCTCCGTCGGCCCCGATCGCGCCAAGCACCTCGAACGCAACCGCATCGCCGCCAACAAATGCCGCGAAAGAAAGAAGCGCGAACATAAACAAATTGAGCGTCGCCTCAGCGACGAAACAGAAAAGAAAGAACTCCTCCTGGCCCAGTTGAACGTTCTCAAGGAAGAAGTCTGGGATCTGAAAAACATCATCTTCCAACACGCCCAGTGCAAAGACCACCAGATCAACCTCCAACTGGCCCGAATGACCCAAACCGTCCTCGACAACCAACCTATGCAAGAATCCAGCATGTCGCCGACTTTCTCGAACGGGTCATACTCGGATGAATCGGTCGCGGTGGATGATGCGAATAATAACATGATCGACCCCGGCGCTTATCCTGGGGGTGACTGGACTGTGTTACCCAATGTCGCCGATGAACTCGTACCATACGACGCGAACGGGACCAATGATTCGATATTTGAGAATTTTATTGATGCGGAGAATCTGTATACCTAGGGGGTAAAATTGGGGCACTCTGATACTGGTAGTATGGCGTTGGTGATTTTAGCGTTGGGCTTCCTGTATACTAATTTACGAGCTGTGAGAGCTCACAAAAAACTCAATTACGCCTTCGACGACTTATTAACTACTTGCACGAATATATGAATAGCAACAATGTTTTACGCACACGGATAAGTTTTCCGGAAGATCCGCATGCTAGCTTCCTGAAGAGTCATTCCCGGGGGGGGGATTCTGGAGAATTCCAAAAGAGAAGGCGGGAAAAGCGGAAGAATGTTCCCATGACGATGAGACGTGTCTCCAGATGCGACGCCCAGTAATATGATCACACAACATAGCTAGGCGGTTAAGCTGCAGAAGCCATTGACCAAAGGGGCTTTGGGAGACTTCACCCTAGAGGTGAACACGCATAAGAATTCCGTCCACAAAGACAAGCCCAAAAGCCGCCCGCCAATCTGAGGAGTGGCCTGAGCGGTAGAAAGGGAATAGGGCGTGAATAGGGCTTGAAGGGTGGAACATGCACGAGCATTCGATGATCGCTAGCGTCCACGATCCACAGCCGCTGATGTCACCGCATCCCGCCAAGGTCGCCACGGCCTGACTACATCACGCGCTGGCGTTTTGTTAGGTACAACTACCCCATTGTTTCTATTTTCTCTTGGTCCTTGGGTTCTTTCTCTTGATTTACGCTTCCATGTCGATTCTTACCTTGGGTTGTCATACTCGAGGCCATTTTTATGAACTGATTCGCTGTTTGCCTGTACTATAGGAATCCCTGCAATTATTTACTTCTTTGAATGCCAATCAGCTCAGATGATGCCTACCGCTCAATTGACGCCTCCCCCTGGGGAGGGGATGGTGCAATTTTCCCAAAAAACAGTAATGGGCACTATATTCGAGACTACTCAACGGTTAGACTTACCCCAGCCTGTAAGAGGCGTCCTTGGGGCTAGGATACTAAGATTCTACGAAATAGCTACACAGACTGGAAGCCTATTGGCCTTGGCGTGTCTGGACTTGTCTGGTATTGTTCTCTTGGTATCACGTTGCGAACGGCGGGAACTGATTTCCCTATTCTTCATACAGCTCCGCTAGGGACCAGATACGTCATCAGACTGTCGCCGTGAAGAAGCTCGCAGAACCATTCAAGACAGACCACATTGCAAGACATATGTTTCGAGAGATCAAGTTGCTGAGACAATTGCATCATGAAAATGTGAGTGCTTGGAGCCTACTATTGGAGCGGTTCTAATCGAGGACCAGATTATCAACCTTACCGACATCTTCATTTCACCATCTGAAGACATGTACGAAGCTCCCACTGCATAGGTGCATCGACAGTTTATACTAACTATACTAGATACCTCGTCACAGAGTTAATGGCAACGGACCTCAACACAATATTGAAAGCCAAAAAGGTCGAAGACCAATTCGCGCAATACTTCATGTACCAGATAATGGTTGGTGACCAAAATTGCATTAATGGAATCCAGACACTAATAATTGATGTTTCAGCGCGGCCTAAAATACCTCCATTCAGCGGGCGTCGTCCACCGAGATCTGAAACCAAGCAACATCCTGATAAACGAGAACTGCGACCTGAAAATATGTGATTTCGGCCTTGCCCGAGTCCAAGAACACAATATGACTGGCTACGTTTCGACGAGATACTACCGCGCACCGGAAATCATGCTTACATGGCGGAAATATAACGAAAAAGTTGATATCTGGAGTGCCGGCTGCATCTTTGCCGAGTTACTTATGGGAGAGCCTCTATTCCCTGGGAAGAATCATATAAATCAGTTTTGTGTTATTACCGATTTGCTTGGGAGTCCACCTGAAGAGGTGATTGCCAATATTACAAGTGAAAACGTGAGTCGGCTTGTTCCTTGCTACAGGGATCATGCTCGAAAGAGAGCTTGCTAATATCTCTTCCCAGACGTTGAATTTCATCAAATCTCTACCGAAACGAGAACGCAAGCCGATGTCGCAACTCATACCCAAGGCGAACCCAGATGGTACGTCAACCCTCCCTATATTTCGCCTGTAATCAAGAGCCCAAAATGCTAACCCATCTAATCCAGCTGTCGACTTAATCGACAAAATGCTCCAATTCGACCCGAATATACGCATAACAGCCGTCCAAGCCGTCGAATCCCCATATCTATCGCCATACCACGACCCAAACGACGAACCGGTTGCAACAGAATCATTCGACTGGTCATTTCTCGAAGCAAACCTCCCAGCAGATATTTGGAAGACTATTATGTGAGTCCCGAGATATGGAAAATCACTCCTTTCTACCTACTGGCCAGCCT
Source organism: Penicillium arizonense (assembly GCF_001773325.1). Taxonomy (NCBI): domain Eukaryota; kingdom Fungi; phylum Ascomycota; class Eurotiomycetes; order Eurotiales; family Aspergillaceae; genus Penicillium; species Penicillium arizonense. The sequence goes on along the minus strand of NW_019173289.1, from coordinate 84,360 downwards.
ATTAATCATAATCTATTTTGCTAGGTATGGTGAGGTCTTGGGATTCCATGAACAAATGACTGAAAGTGGACAGAGCGGTCCGATAAAAACGACAAGTCAATTGGATGGGATGGACCTCGGATGATGGTGATTGTATATTATTATTTTGCAACTTTTGATGCATGCTCTTTACATTTTTTAATGAGTTGCGGTCTTAGGATTTGGATACCATTCGGGTTATGACTTGTTAGAATTGAAATTTTTTTTTTTGTTTAGCGATATGATTTAGCTGGTTGTTCTGGCTTTGTGAAATTAACAATTTTTTGTTACATGCTTAGGGTTCAATGTATCGGATCTATATTTTACGCTTCACTATATTTCTTGATATGGTGAAAGACGCTGTTGTACATGCGTTAAGAGTAATGCGTGAAATGTGTAGAGGGGAAGACGCGAGAGTGAAATGCTCTAGAGATGCAGCTTTATATGACGTCGTTAAATTGTGAAGACGTGAAGACATGAAGACGTGAAATGTGGAGACCTATGACATAAGATATAAAGACGTGAGGCGTGAAATCGTGAAGATCAAAGCTATGAAGGTATAGGACATGAAGACATAAAATTACTTCTAAAAAACGCGATTCTGCATTTTAAATCTGGCGAATAGCCATGAAATCTCTGCTCAGGTTTATCAATTCTTGAATTTAGCATAACTGAAATATTAGAAGGAATGTTAAGTTATCATATAAACATTAGGTAGATACATGACCAGATCATCTCTGGCATTATTAGCCCCTGTATAAAAGGGAATTAAACAACAGCAGTAAAAATAACAGCATAGCCCATATGTATGTCAAGGTCTATGTTCATCAAACCGACCCGGGATATCGTTGCACCAAAAAGTTAAACCCAAAACGCGTAACTTCATAACAGCCAGGGCCTCATGGTTCAAAACATAAGACGTTCAGTGCCGTTGGCAAATAACAACCATATTCATATCATGAACCTAAAACCGATTAAACAGCCGAATCACCATTAACAGTCGAAGTCTCCGGCGCCGGAGTCGCTCCCTCATGATGGTCCTTCGCGTTACGGCGCGAGTTCACGAGGTCAAGAATAGCGAAGGTATTCGTAACAGCGAATGTAGCCCTATAACCATAACGTCAGACACTTCATCCCCTGAGAAATCAACAGCTCCAAAGATAGGGTTAATAATCTTACCATTGCACAGCAGCAACCACAATCAAAGCCTGCAGGGCATGGCAGCTAGCCCACTTGCACACACCCGGTGAGGGGATCATAGCAGCCAACGCAATCCAGCCACTGAGCCAGAGACCGCCGGTCAAGATTTCAACGAGGGGAATGACGATCTCGTGTGAGATGCGGGGGAAGGCGATTGGTGCGAGGCCTAGGTAGGGGACCGCGATTGCTGTTGTCCAGCAGCCGTTGAAGAGCATATAGTAGACGACGTTTGAGAAGGACCATTCATCGTAGAGGGAAGCAATGACTGGGTTTCGTCAGGTGTTGCTTCTTTGGTGGTTATTATATATCGATGGACGTACCATATGCGCTCAGGCCGATTGTTGCTAGGGACAGGATGACCTGGATGATTCGTAGTGGATAGACCCAGGACAGCATTTTGGTGGCTTGGGACAGATGATTTTTGGTTATATAGTCGAGGATATCGGGCCTTTTTGGCAGATTCTTGGTGTTAAAGTTCAAAAAAGGGAAGAGCTACACTATTAGGGGATTGACATGGGCTTTTATACTGATGAGAGACGGCCCACAAGGCCACTAGTTAGTGTCCCACACGTCATGGCCGGGAAGAAACATGCAGCAAATGATCAGAAGCAGACGGATTATCGGAGCCTGGAATCCGGTGCAGTGAAAAGTCTAATGCAGGTTCTTTCAATAGACCTGAATGTGAGGCTGTCCGAATTAGGGCTTGATCAACTTCCCCGCCTTATACATGTATACGCCTGACCATATCAGCTTCCCTTTTCACGCATTCTTTTCGTCTATGAAGAGTTCAATGCCCATTCAATAGAAAATGTCATGCCAACATCACATCCATCTTACACGGCAAATCCGATCCGACTCGGAATCAGATGTTGGGTTGCCGCTAGACTGTCGATCTCACATGAAGACCTCGGCCGAACCGAAACTTCGGCGCTGATCACACCAGAGTCCTACTTTTTCTGGATCTGAAAGGATTTCCTGCCAAGGAGATGGTTTACATTTGAGTGCTAGTTCGAGCTTGTTTAGCGTGGATCAAATTCCAACCTCGGCTTGTCGATCTTCGGATTCGCCGTCATTGGCGACGTGCAGATGACAGGGTAGCTAACCGGATATTAATGCTTACATCCAAGAACAGGCACACGCCCAGGTACAACAATTACAGTGATGACCCATCCATACAAGTTAGTCGGAAGATCCACACGAATGGAGAATTTCGATGCATATATACAAAACAAGGCAAAAACCAATATACTCCCTACCTATCATACAAATCAATATCCCACCCATCATTTCCCAACAAGAGCCCGGACAGCATCCAGCACACCAACAGACTTCTGATCCGCAGGCTCAATCGCCGACCGCGCCGCATCAGGCCCATCACGCGACACGTGCTTACCAGCTTCCTTAGCCGCAGCTTCAATAGCAGCATGACGCTCCCTCCACGCGCGATCCTCCTTATCACGAACCTCCAGCTCGTGTAACCAGGCATCACGCTTCTCTTGCTTCTTGCGGTCTTCCACAGCCTTTTCGAATTCTCGACGCTGCTGGCGCTCTGATTTGAAGTACATTCCTCCGGCGACGAGGGCGACTAGTGTGAAGGCTTGCGCGTAAATACGGGCGCGGAACATGCGGTTCATTTCGACTGAATCGCCAGATTTCATGGAGCGGTAGGCACGGTAGAGGGCGTAGCATGTTGCCGCACATCCTGTAGTGAGGGGTGTGTTAGTGCCTTGTCGGAGCTTGGTGGGGGATCGTAGTATTGGGTTTTAGGGCGTTGTATACCTAATGGGACAAGAGGTTCTTCTTTGAGACGGCGGGTGAATTTCTGGACGCCGGTTTCTTCTGTGAATTGGCTGTTGGGGGTGGTGTTAGCTGATTATTCTTGCCCTTGGTATTCCCCGTGGCATTGGTAGATGCGGCTTGGGGACGACGGCGGATTGGTATGGAACATACAAGTTATCGTCAAAAGACGAGGGCACGGGCTCGCGACTCATGGTGTATGGTTTGGAGTGGTTCGGGGAGTTGTGCGGAGTCGAATCGCGTTGTCGGGATGCGGAGTTTTCCAAGTCGGGGGGGTCGGAGTTTGAAGTCGGAGGGCGACTTTATCCCAAAACACGGCCTTCGATAATTGATTAGAGTGCTCGAGATTGAGGTAAAGTTGACAGATGGTTGCAGGTTGCAAAGTGTCAATGACATGACTCCAATGACATAAGTTTTCAAATATCGGGTTATGTAACTTAATGCACTCGCAGGGCAATAACTTAAGTTATACTTACTTGGTCTACTAACGAAGCTTCTACTTACGTATTTGTCAGGTTAGTCTAAACAGAGAAAGCTATCCAGTTCCTATAACAGCCCAAAACAGATACAGTACATCAATTGGATCGGCCCTATATGTGCTGTCTTGTGTTGACCGCCACCTGGGCACTGTACCAGCTTGCATTGCCAGTATACCTACTCTTCGTTCACGCAGCCATGGAAGAAGCAAAGAAGCTGCAGTTGAACCAATAGGGCAAACAAGTCTATTCAATTCATCCAATCCAGATTAAAGAGCCAATTTCCCACATACAAAGCTCAGCAGGCCAATATTTAGGGCTTCCACCAAGGCTTACATAACATCTCCGATCACGGTCCGCCTCCCTAGAAAAAAGAGTCATGTTGAGAAACTTCCGACTTTACAATTCCCCGTGATTTCTCATTATTCAATTTCGGTTGGAATTGTCTGAAATCGTCATGTCTGACGACACTTCTACTGGCGTTGCGACTCCGGTCACTCCCAAGATGAGTGGCCTGGCTTTCACTGAATATACCGCCATTGCGACGCCCCCGAACGAACACTCGCAAAGGGTTCCCGGCGTACCTCCCAACTGGGGCATCCCGGAGGCCTTCCTGCTGCCCAATGGCTACCCAGATGTAAGCTATAGCTTGTCCCTTGTCTCTTACTCTCTGCTGGCTTTTGAATTCTAACTTTTTGACCCCGCGATCCAGTATCTCCGGTTGATTTTGACGTCACGAGTTTACGATGTTATTGAAGAGACCCCTCTCACTCATGCGGTCAACATGAGCAACCGGCTGGAAAGCCGGATCCTTCTCAAGCGGGAGGATCTGCTCCCCGTGTTCAGCTTCAAGCTCCGCGGCGCATACAACAAGATGGCTCATTTGAACCATGAGCAGCGGTGGAAGGGTGTTATTGCTTGCTCCGCAGGTTAGTATATATCCAGTCGATGGTTCTTGTCAATGGACATGTGCTCACTTGCTTCTAGGAAACCATGCGCAGGGCGTTGCGTTTTCTGCCCGCAAGCTAAGAATCCCCGCTACTATTGTCATGCCCTCCGGCACCCCCGCCATCAAACACTTGAACGTTGCCCGCTTGGGAGGAAGTGTCGTTCTGCACGGAAACGACTTTGATGCCGCCAAGGATGAGGCTCACCGGTTGGAGAAGCAGCACGGTCTGACTAACATCCCGCCGTTCGATGACCCCTATGTCATTGCTGGTCAAGGTACTATTGGCATGGAGCTTCTGCGCCAAGCGAACCTGGATAAGCTGGAAGCTGTCTTCTGTGCTGTCGGTGGAGGTGGTCTCATTGCTGGTATTGGCGTCTATCTCAAGCGCATCGCTCCACAGGTCAAGGTTATCGGTGTCGAGGCTCAGGATGCTAACGCCATGGCCCGGTCACTGGATTCCGGTAGCCGCGTTTTCCTCAAGGAGGTTGGCCTCTTTGCAGACGGTGCCGCTGTCAAATCTGTTGGCGAGGAGACCTGGCGTATCAGCCGCGAGGTCATCGACGATATCATCCAGGTGACTACCGATGAGACTTGCGCAGCCATCAAGGACGCCTTCGAGGATACTCGCTCTATCGTCGAGCCTGCCGGTGCTCTCGCCCTTGCCGGTCTTAAGAAATACATTGCGAAGAACCCCAGCCCTGACGCCAACCGCGAGCTGATTGCCATTACATCGGGTGCGAACATGGACTTTGATCGTCTCCGCTTTGTTGCTGAACGCGCTGCCCTTGGCGAGAAGAAGGAGGCACTCCTGAGCGTCCAGATCCCCGAGACTCCCGGTGCGTTCGCCAAGCTTGTTGAGGTTGTTCTGCCCCATGCTGTGACGGCCTTCAACTACCGCTATGCCCGTGAAGACTCGGCCGATGTGCTGATGGGTATCTCCCTTTCTGCCACCACTGGCCGCAACGACCTGGCCAAGATCATGGAGGAGCTGGAGAGAGGCGGCATGAGCTGCCGTGACCTCAGTGACGACGAGCTTGCCAAGCGTCACCTGCGCTTCCTTGTCGGCGGCCGCTCTCAAGTCGCCCATGAGCGCATCTTCATGTTCGAGTTCCCCGAGCGCCCAGGTGCTCTGGCCAAGTTCCTTCGTACCCTCCGCCCCAACCAAAACATCTCTCTGTTCCACTACCGCAACTATGGCGGCGATGTTGGCAAGGTCCTTGCTGGTATCCAGTGCCCTCCTTCCGAGAAGGATGACCTCGAGCACTTCCTCCACGAGCTGGGTTATCCCTTTAGCGAGCAGACCGACTCCCCTACCTATAAGACCTTCTTGCGTGCTCAATAAGCTCATTATAACTTGGAGTGTCGTGGAAGTGTGCAGTGTGGATAACGAGGACATGCATGTGCATACATTCTTATTGGTTTAAGCGGATTCGAGGTCCATCTAGTTTGGCGTTTGGTATATAGATAGACCCTCTGTATCATAGGTCACATTGTCTTCCGGTTTTTTCATTTATTGCAGACGTACAAATATCGAAAATATGTCTATTTTTTATGGAACTCATGCAATAATCTCCAATAGCCAAACGCTTATCCTTTTTATGTTCTGCTAAGCCTGTAGTTGAGTCCCACCAATCACAGCGCACGTCTCGGCCGATCGGCAATACAGAACCTCCGGCCAACCTTTGCGATCACGGCAAGAACCTTCGGAGCCAAAACATCGATATTCGCCCCGTTTCAATTCCTCCTGTTCTTCCTAGGAGAATTGAGGCTTCGTCTCCAATTACTCGCCTCTTTCGGACATTCCCAAACCGGCCGCCATGTTCTCCCTCCGCACCGTCATCGGTGCCTCCTCCGGTGCCCTCCGCCAAATCCTCCCCTCTGTCTCCTACAGAACCGCTTCATTACGGCCATTCTCGCACATGATCCGGAATGGCTTGACGAAACTTCGCGGACAAGCACAGGCTAGCAATGCCGTTGCTGTGGGGGTTGCGTCTGCTCGTCAGATTGAGCAGGTTCGCGGGATGAAGACTCGTTCCTCTGTTAAGAGACTTTGTGATGGTTGCAAGGTATGATTTGAGTCTGCGTGTTATGTCGTTCTGCAATGATTTGGAGAGTTGGAACTGGATTGACTGGTGCTAACTACGTCCAATAGCCCGTCCATCGTAAAGGTCGTGTCTACATCATCTGGTGAGTGCTTACCCTGCGCCATTGGACACTCCGTTTGAAAGTACCGGGATCTAATACATTATTCTCTCTTCTAGCTCGAAGAACCCCAAGCACAAGCAACGGCAAGGAAAATAGATCAATTTCCTTATTGCGTTTTTCCCAATACCATGCATCGCCTCCTCCTTCCGTGGGTGCCTTTACTCGAATACTCTGAGACATTCGCAAAACATTAGAGCATTCAGACAGACTATTCATGAGTAGATCGTCTTCTAGATGCATATATACACGGTTTGTCACCTCGGAACTTGGGATCGGCGGCATGCTCTTGCATTCTTGTTTCAAAACCAGACAGTGGTTGGATATCACGGCGCCTTTGTCTTTTCTTGTATATTAGTGTTACGCTCAGGAATATCGGATCCTCATGCTCCATTTCGAATCAAATGATCTCCAGTCTAGGTTCCCGTGACTTTCTAGCCTTTTATATGCCTTGTGATATGCCGATTCACTGCATTGTAAGGCGTCGTTGTATAAAACTGCTTGTTAAACCTCCAAAGTCATTTTCAGTCCTAATAACTGTTTATACTCCATACTCCCTACAATAATCTATCGGCTCTGATGGGCCGATGAAAATCATCACGTGATGCGTTCCTGGCTTCCCCGAACTTTTTTTTCGGGGAGACAACAGAATGTTCAATCCGCGTTGTCCTTATCAATTCCGGTGTGAGCGGATCATCAAGATGCGGTCTCCTTCTCTTGCACGGTTACAATCCCGTGCGGTGTCTGGCTTGACCAGATCGGCCCGTTTCCAGCCTCAGACTCTCCTGCGCCAGCGGTGCGCTTCCACAGCCGCATTCCGGTCCGCCGCTGTCGCGCCGGCTTATCAGTCGAAGTTGGGACAATGGGACCAGCGACGCAATGCTTCTGCTGCTGCGTCTGCAGTGTGAGTCTATCTGTTTCGCATCCTATTGCCGCTTCTAATGTTTTTGTTGTTAGTCTCGAGGCTGCTAAGGCCAACCCGGATGGCCTGTCCCAAGCCGCCATTATTGACAATCTTGATCCGGTCGAGGCCGCTCGTCTTGACAAGTGCCGTAACATCGGTATTGCGGTACATCATACCCTGATTGCCCCCAACTCGCTCCTGGATCGTGTCTAATGAAATGTATTTGCGTAGGCCCATATCGACAGCGGCAAGACCACCTGTACCGAGCGAGTCCTTTTCTACACTGGTCGTATCAAGGCTATCCACGAGGTCCGCGGGCGTGACAGCGTCGGTGCCAAGATGGATTCCATGGATCTGGAGCGTGAGAAGGGTATCACCATTCAGTCCGCCGCTACTTTCTGTGACTGGGTCAAGAAGGATAAGGAGGGCGTTGACCACAAGTACCACCTCAACCTGATCGATACCCCCGGCCATATTGATTTCACCATCGAGGTCGAGAGAGCGCTGCGCGTTCTGGACGGTGCCGTCATGATTCTGTGTGCTGTCTCCGGTGTCCAGTCCCAAACGATTACCGTCGATCGCCAGATGCGCCGCTACAACGTTCCCCGTATTTCTTTCGTCAACAAGATGGACCGCATGGGTGCCAACCCCTTCAAGGCGGTTGACCAGATCAACACTAAGCTCAAGATTCCTGCTGCTGCCGTACAGGTTCCCATTGGTACCGAGGACGAGTTCGAGGGTGTCGTGGATCTGATTCGCATGAAGGCTCTTTACAACGTTGGTTCCAGTGGTGAGGAGATCATGGAGAAGGACGAAATTCCCGAGAAGGTCAAGGCTTTGGCCGAGGAACGCCGCAGTATGCTCATCGAGACTCTAGCCGATGTCGACGATGAGATTGCTGAAATGTTCTTGGACGAGATCACTCCCAGCGAGGATCAGATCAGAGCTGCTATCCGTCGCTCTACCATTGGACTGAAGTTCACTCCTGTCTTCATGGGTTCCGCTCTCGCCAACAAGTCTGTTCAGCCTATGCTGGACGGTGTTATTGATTTCCTTCCCAACCCTTCGGAGGTCGAGAACTTGGCTCTTGACCAGAAGCGTGGCGAAGCCTCCGTCAAGCTTGTTCCCTACAACTCACTTCCCTTCGTCGGTCTCGCCTTCAAGCTGGAAGAGAGCAACTTCGGTCAATTGACCTACATCCGTGTGTACCAGGGTACTCTCCGCAAGGGCTCCAACGTTTTCAACGCCCGTAACAACAAGAAGGTCAAGGTTCCCCGTATCGTCCGCATGCACTCCAACGAGATGGAGGAAGTCAGCGAGATCGGTGCTGGTGAGATCTGTGCCGTGTTCGGTATTGAGTGTGCTTCCGGTGATACCTTCACCGACGGACAGCTCGACTACAGCATGTCGTCCATGTTCGTCCCCGAGCCCGTCATCTCGCTCTCCATCAAGCCCAAGCAGAGCAAGGACGGCGCCAACTTCTCCAAGGCCATGGCCCGTTTCCAGCGGGAGGATCCTACTTTCCGCGTGACCTACGACAGCGAGAGTGACCAGACCATTATCTCCGGTATGGGTGAACTTCACCTGGACATCTACGTCGAGCGAATGCGCCGCGAGTACCGCGTCGACTGCGAGACTGGCCAGCCCCAGGTCGCCTACCGTGAGACTATCGGCCACCGCGTTGAGTTCGACCACCTGCTCAAGAAGCAGTCCGGTGGACCCGGTGAATACGCCCGTGTCATGGGATGGATGGAGCCCACCGGCGCTCTCGAGGAGAACAAGTTCGAGCAGCAAGTCGTCGGAGGTTCCATTTCCGAGAAGTTCCTGTACGCTTGTGAGAAGGGATTCAACCTCTCTTGTGACAAGGGTCCTCTCATCGGACACAAGGTACTTGGTACTCGCATGGTCATCAACGACGGTGCCACTCACATGACTGATTCCTCCGAAATGTCCTTCAAGAACGCCACCCAGCAGGCGTTCCGCAAGGCTTTCGCTGAGTCTCAGCCCTCCGTCCTGGAGCCTCTCATGAAGACGGTCGTTACCGCCCCTACCGAGTTCCAGGGTGATGTTATCGGTCTGCTGAACAAGCGTGGTGCCACCATTAACGACACCGAGACTGGTGTTGACGAGTTCACTATCTACGCTGACTGCAGTCTGAATGGCATGTTCGGCTTCAGTACTAACCTGCGCGCTGCCACCCAGGGCAAGGGTGAATACACCATGGAGTTCAGCCACTACGAGAAGGCTCCTCCTCAGATGCAGTATGTTTTACTTCCAACCATATCCTATTAACACATTTTCAATACTAACTGATTTCTCCCTTCTAGGAAGGAACTCATCGCCAAGTACCTGAAGGCCCAGGCCGACAGACACAAGAAATAAACGACAAACTAACATGTAATATTCCTCCGACCCTCCCCCTCTACAATTCAATCCGATCCAGGCAGCGCCTGGCATTGGATCTTGTTGGATAAAAGAAGTAGCATATTTGGCTGCTGCTTCTTTTCTCCCTCTCCAAAACCCCTCTGTACTATTTATGGCATGGCACTATATCATTCTGTGCATTTCTGGACCTGTATTTCAAGATTTAAGACTACTTTCTACTCTCCTGTCTGAACAATAGACCATTGTTTATATTTCGGTTGTTTTGTGGCTTGCTTTTGCAAGTATTGTATATTTTGAAGGTTGACTGCCTGCTTTGTGCCGACTTTGCTCTATACACCTCCGTGATATTGGATCGTATGACATGTTTGGTATTTCAATTCGTTGTATATCTTGAGGGCTCTAATTTGAATCACCACCAAACTATGAATTTTAGAGTTACACACAACGTATTTTACTTGAATAGAAAGGCTATGGATATCAAATAATAAATTTGTTTTATTGATGAAATAACTGTATAGCAAGCGTTTTCAATGAAACACTGATAATCAAAATTATAGGGCCAATCTAGACAACAGATGAGACCAACAAAGAGCCCATAACAAAGGGAAGACGATACTGCAAAGATTAGTATAAAGAATAAGACTGAGGCTCACTGCATGGTAATACTCAAGTGTGTTCACTTTTCCTCCCCTTTCAAGTATTCCTTGCGAAGATCATCCTTACCTGCCCGCCTTCTGAATCCAGCGGGAGAAAGACAGGTACGAATTTTGCGGTATAACAAGGATCCCGACATGGGCTTGGAGGGCTTCTTTGATGGAGATGCGTCGGAAAGATCATCTGCCTCCACAATATCAGCTTTAAATCCCTCAATAGGAGGGGGCCGGGTCACCTGCGGCTTTCGCTCCTTTCCCTTCCCCTGCTGGAAAACCGTGGGAGAGTACATAACAGACGATGTAATAGGGTATTCAAAATCATCCTCAAAGTCGGTCTGTGTCGAAGCAGACTTCATCCCAGCAGGAATCTCCGTCGGTAGGCTCAGGTCATCTTCGGAGGCACTACTGGGGAGTTGGGTACTCCGGGATGTCATTAAAACGATTTTGGGGATTGGGTATCTCGAATGGAAATCCTCCTCCTCGGGTGTGTCTCCTGGCTGCTCCAGGAGCCGTTCAACCTTCTCATCAGTCAGCTCATCAGTGTCCAAAAAGGGGATTCTGACACCATCGAATAGAGATGGACGCTCACCTACGCTAGCGGAAGATTCTTCCTGCGAAGCTGTCTCCGGTTCTTCCTCTACATGGCCCATAGGTGAGTCAAGAATACATTCATCATCATACATGGTCAGCTGGCTCGACACCGAATCGCCGCAATGCGCGTTTGTGACATTCCAAGCGATGTCGAAGTTTGAAAAGCCTTCGTCCACCATTTTGGTCAGCATGTTATCGAGATGAATATCGATGTCGTATAGGACGTAGATGAGAAAAGCGCCGATTGCATCACCAGGGACTTTGTGTTTAACCCACAGAACTATCATTTCCTTCAGATGTTCAGTGGTTTCTTCATCCCAGACAATCATGTCCGTGCCATTAATGACACCGACAATAACACCGTGAGGCTGGTCATATAGGAAGGATGCAATTAATGCTGAGAGATTCCATCGGACTCTGGGGCTCTGGCGGCTGAAGTCTGGCGGGCCACGCGTCTCGGGCTCTGTTTCATCGGCGATGAGCTGACTAGGCTCGTATACGGACGGTCCTGGGGTGTGAGAGGTGGATTGGAATCCATCCATGAATCTGACTTTCTTACCTGAGGAGGCCATGGTCTTTTTTTTTTGTGTTTTGTTTTGTTTCGAAATCTGGACTGTGGTAATTCAATTGATAGTTTGCTTGTAGGGGTATTGTTTGCTTGTGGAAAAAATATTGAGTAGTTGAAGAGGCTAATGTCTGCATTCCTCCAAGTACTTATTATACCTTGGAGGTTTCCACTATACGTCCAGTTCCCAATGTTCCACCAAGGAGAATACAAAAAGAGCAAAGAACGAGGTTCAGGTTCTTTCAAGTCTTTCAAGTCTAACAATGCATTGTTCCTTTCTCTTTCAGTAAAATTTTCTTTCTCTGGACATTCTACTCTAATTGTTGACACGGGCTTACTATGTCGATATTGTTCCCACCTAGACAAAATGCTTTATACAATCTACTTCTGATGAAATGCCGTGCACGCGTCTTCAAAAATACTAAGGGCATCGATCTAGTCGCTTTAATTTCACCAAGCTAAGACTGCGGCACATAAACCGAGTTTTCAATGTCTAGATTTATGTTAAGTTATTCTCTTATGATCTGGTGTTTGAATAGGAGAAGGGGAAATGAATTTGTGCTTGGAGCATGTATTGACACGATCAAAAACTAGACGTGGGAATCAATTCCTAGAGATGACTACTTCCCCTTTGCTTTATCTATAGCAAACATCGCAAAACCTATGCAATAGAATCCTATAAGACCGGCACTATGAAATGAGTAAGCTACAAGGGCTGCTATAACTGTCTCTATAAGGAAATTAGACTGGCGTCTCAAGCATCTATAGTGTCTCGGTGGAACCGTTAATCGGTCCCCTTCTCGCCATTCTTAAGGTGGTAAGCAAGTTCGTCTATTTGTGCATCGTCCAGGTCGGAGACAAAAAAGGGCCATTCCGTCAGAATCATTTGTTTGGCGACGCGACGAGCATGCTCCGCCGCTGCAACGGCGGAGCTTGCAACATTCACTTCTGCTAGGGTGCTTCTCACATTCTGGTCCTGTCCCTGCTTGATTGCCGGCCCAGGCGCAATCAAGTTCTCGTCAGCTCCATCATCGTCAACAAGCGTCTCCCATAAGGGAAAGCGATAGCTGTCATCCCAAATTTGGTAGAAAGCCATTACCTCACGTGCGATATACATGTTTGACTTGCCTTCCGTTACCATCTTTGTTAACATCTCGTTTATGTGGTAGTCGCGTCCATACAATACCAGTTTGAGGAAAGCGCCGATAACATGACCTGGGACATTATTGAGAGCCCACAACTTGAGAACTCGCATCAGATGGCGAACGGCTTTGAGGTCCCAGATGATGCAGCTCTCACTCCTTTCGATGGCGGTTATGACAGCGGGATTCATGGTCTGCGTGAAGGATATGATAAGGGGTCGCAGAGTGTGCCAAGGGCTGGCCGGGTTCGGGGAGCCGAACGAGCTAGATGCAGGCTGGATACTTTTGTACATTTTGTCTTTTGCTTTGATATTGTGTTTGATGTTGTTCTTGGAAATTTGGTAGTGGTTGAAGTTGGGATTGAAATCTTGTTATAAAAACGGTTGAATGAAGTGTAGAAATCTGTGAAGATACTGAAGTAAAGCGGAACCTGGCGATGAGCTGACCTTAATACCTTGTCGGCATCTGCCATACAATGGCAGTCTTCATTGTTTACCGTGGATAAGAATAAAGCAACAAACAGCGAGGCTTGAGCATCTCCAGATATTTCGACCAAAGAACGCATTATCTGAAAATATCTTGTGTCATTGTACCTGCGGAAAGAGAATATGAAAGGATTTATCGGTAGCATGAGTAGCTCATTATCGAATTGGGCCTTTACAGTCCCTTTCATATCTAATACTATTGTTCTTCTGGTATTGAAAGAAATACTAGGCATAGTTCAAATTCCCACGCATTGAGTTACAGATACAGCGCTGAAGTATGTACATCCAAGAAAAATCAGTGTATGAGAGGAGTCAGTAGAAAAGATGCAACGCTCCATTAAATCACGTAGGGTGGAATCACAAGAAGAATGCGAGCCTAATGAGGCACGATGGGTATATACGCGCCAATAGGCAACGAAGCTGAAACAAATAATATGAAACGAAAAGGCCCAGAAGAATAGAGACAACAAAAAAGAAAAGAAGAAAGAATATTGTCTGTGGTCGTTGCTCAAAGCCACAAGATCCATCGTACACCTGAGAATGCACCTCGGAATACTCCGCGCGCAAGCTTGAATGCCATGACAATCAGCCACACCCACCAGAGCATCGCAACTAGGGCCCATTCCAAGACCATGAAGCCCGTTCGTCGGATCCAGCGTAGCCGACGGCGTCGCTTACGAATACCCATATCTAGGGCATCGCTGAGCTGCTTCACGGCGAGTGTGCTCGTGGTATTAAGCTGGACGCACATGTCCTCAGCATCGTTTGCTGTGGATCGGACGCGGGGAGTCAGGGAGTGGTTGACCAGGTCTTCCAGATTCTTGAGTTGATCGCGAAGAGGCGCGGATGTAGTCGTAGAGAAGTGATGCATAGACTGTTGGAATGAGTACTGGGTGTTTTCGAAACGCTGCAGAATCTTCTGGGCTGCTAGATCGAATTCACCCATTCGCGTGACTCTCGGAACGGATGTAGATGACAGTGCAGTAGGGCCTAGGGAAGCCTGAAGCCAGTGCGGGGCTGGTTCGCGGACTGCATGGGCTCGGCGAGTGATTTCTCGGGCTTTAATGCCGGACGATAGCAAGAGGGCTCGTGTGCGCTCAACTTCGGGCTTTCCAGGCACGCCTGTGTCGTTCAATGTGCGAAGGCTTCGCCCAGAGATGCTCCAGGCTCGACTAGAGCCTGAAAGTCCTGCGCGTCTCCCATCTGGAGATAGCCCTGGGGATGCACGGACATTAGCGAGACCAGTGACAGGAGGCCGTGTTAGACTGAAAGGAATAGATGGGTCATTAATCGCGTGTTTGGTCCGTTCAGTGTGTAGAGAAGGGGCGAAATCCAGAGTTTTACTGCGTGGCAGAGCAAAATTCTTGGGGAACTCATTGGAGTCTTGTTTTCGTGGAGAAGCCACCCGTTCACGAGGACTGCCAAAGTCGGTAGCTTCTGGGGCCTGGTTTCGTCCATTTTGTCGCAACGGAGAAGTGAAACTTGGCAGAGAGGGGATGAAGCTTCGGGATGAGACTTTCTCAGACTCCTTGCGAGGCAAACGCCCAGGCTCATCGGCAAATGTTGGCAGACGCTGCAACAGTCCTTTGGTGCCGGACTTCTTGTCCCCTCTGCTCTCGTCATCGGAATCGCTATCGTCCGAGACAAATGTAGTTGCGGATGACGATTTCCGTGAATCAGGGTATGTCTCTTTCTTTAAGATAAGGTCGCCAACCTTAGAAACTTCATTGCCCACGAGCTCTGCTATCCGACCTGGTCCTTTGAAGATTCCTCGAAGTTTTGATTCAGGAAGATGGATTCCCTTGCGGGACTTGTTTCCATCCATCCTACTCCCTTCAGATGTGCCTTGATCCTCTGTATAAGTCGATGACACGACATCTGGGAAGGGACTTGGCTCAAGCCTCGGGGCACCTTCCGCGCGCTCAGGAGATGTCACACTGTGTTGACGTGAAGCTTCGCTTTCAAGGAATTCATCTTCGCGCTGGAGGTCTCGTTGCTTGCTCTTGCTGCGTTCGTGGCGGGAGACAATCTTGTGACGAAGACCCTTCTTTGCCGGTGAGGGAGATCGACTTGAAGGAGGGGATAGATTGACTGCGATGCTCGGGAAATATCCAGCGTGCACAGGGGAGTTAGGTGCAGTGCTATCCATCCCTTCCAGAGACACTCGGGGATCGACTCGATCATCGAAACTGCCTGCTGATGAAAATGACCCCGTTCTGCGCTTCCGTCCCTGCTTTGTATTGAGCGGCAATGACTCAGAAGGCTGAGGTGTTCTTCCCCGATCAATGTCGGCAGGATGAGCAGCAGGTGATTTAGCACGGGATACTCGAGATGAAGATAAGTTCCGTGTAGATTTATCCACCAATTTGTGGACGTGTTCTCGAAGATATTCACGAGATATGCGAGGCTTTTCATCAATGGAACGGTTCGAATCCGAGCTTGTCGAGCTCGAGACACTGCCAGAACGCATCTTAACTTTATCCCACCGCGAAGGTTTCCGTACGCTAGAAGCACTGCGGCTGCGCAAGCTGTGTCTATGCCGTCCACGACCGACGCTTTTGAATTCATGGGCCAATGCAGGATGTGCACTAGACATTGAGGTACGAGGTGACGAGTGTGTATCTCCGGGCTCCTCCACATCAACAGAAGTCCGTGGTTTGTGTGCGGCATGGTCAGTGTGAGAGTTCATGATGATCAGCTGTGTCGAGTCAGGGTATAGTTTATAGCCATTCTTGTCGACCACCTTGGTCTTATTGATGCCATCTTCAAGCCAAGCGGCATCGGCCAAAAGCTCTGCGGGCGAAATCTTCCAATCAATGCGTGGCCGGCGAGCTTTCATGCTGCTAGTTCGACTGACACGTCGCAGGCTCGATGGAGGAGATGTAGCCACCATATCTATATCATCCTGGTCTCCATGCTGTACATGGCGGGGACCCTGCTGAAAAGGAGGCAACTTCAGAGATTCTAGTTGGTTATGCTGCCTTGAGCTGTATTTTTGCTCAACATTGCTGATCCATTGATGAACTCTTTCCACGTCGTGCCATCCTTCTGCGTCCGCATCAATAGAGCACCTTTCACGATATCTGACCTTGCGATTCCGAATCATTTGAAGTGGGTTGTAGTCTCGGTGGAGTTGCCTGGTTCTCGAAGACTCTACCTGGCTATCTTCGATGGCCTCGCGAAGAGGTGGCAGCAAAGGGAGGAGACGTACATATTCGTGGAATAAGTCAAAATGAGTGCGAGCTCTCTCAGCACGGGCCAGGGTGCTTTCGGAAAATTCATATGCTCGGTGGTCATCAACCGCAGACGGAGGTAGCAAGTTCACAACAGAAGACTGTTCAACGCTGGGCAGCGTCCCTTGTGACAGACGGTCGCCGGGAGATTGAGTGTAATTGCGA
The DNA here is from genome assembly GCF_001773325.1 of Penicillium arizonense. Lineage (NCBI taxonomy): Eukaryota > Fungi > Ascomycota > Eurotiomycetes > Eurotiales > Aspergillaceae > Penicillium > Penicillium arizonense. The sequence goes on along the minus strand of NW_019173289.1, from coordinate 67,595 downwards.
AATGCCGAGTCACGATGGAAGTTTCGCGCGTATGGAGACTGCGCATAGCTATCTCCTTGCGGGATGGCAGGTTGAGATACGGATATCGGCCTTCGGCCTCCTGCCCCTGGCGGTATACCAGAGGCTGTTCTCCTCCTAGACTCATTCAAGTTCAAAGCAAGGTTCACAATCTGAATTGAATCTCTATCGAGCCCAGGTGTTGACTGATCCGTGCTGCTTCTGTGTATCTCGGGCTGCGACGAGCCTCCAGAAGGCTGTCTATCAGGAGTGGAAGCTTGGCGAGCATTAGCCGGTGTTGGCGCGCTATCGACGGAAACTGATTCTGATGCATGTTGTTTATGTCGTCTCCAAGGAAATCGTGATCGTTTCTTGGGGACCACGATATCGGGTTCGGGGACGTTGCGCTTCTCCGCAGGAGGCTCCGATGGTCGAGGGCGGTGCAAGCTAACTCTTGTACTTTTCGAGCGAGGCAAAGAGTCAAGTAAAAAGCCACTTGAGCTTTGTGTCCTCCGCTGGCCCGGTGCCCTTCGGTCTCCTTCTCGGGAACTGCTGCCCAGTGTACTGCCCTCTAGCTCCCCACTAGCTCGTGCATCGTTCACATGGGGAGTGCTTTGGCGAAATGAGCCTCCTTCAGATCGTAATAAAGGTGAAGAGGGTCCTTCGGATCGGTCATACGGGCGTCCATTGTTAGGTGGCATTGAAGATCGCGCCGGAGATTCGTTCGGTCGTTGCGACATTGCGGCCAGAAGGGTAACGGTGCTAGATGGCCACGCTCGATAAAGAGACAGCGGACCTGGTTTGGCCAGACACGAGCATGGATGCGGTCGGCCAAGTTGGCAAGGATTCTAATGCCAGCGCAATTAAAAATAAGATTGCATGATCAACTTGCGCGACGTAACCCTCCGATGTAGATCGGATGCGCGTCAGCCAGTACGTTACGTAATCATTCTACTTGACCCTGGAAGTGACCAAAACAGAAAATGATATAACATCAAAGAGCCTTACAGATAATTTGAAACAGTGGATGAGATATACTAGATTACTTTAGGCTAGCCTGTGGCCCTATTGGACCAAAGGACATAGGGAATATCTAGCATTTGGGTCTAAAGCACAAGTACATCTAAAGGTACAGTTCCTGTAGAAGACGAGGATATACAGGGTAAATTGAAATCGACATCGCTCAACGCATGCGCTTACTCAACACGCAAGCACTGGAGGCGGGCCTCGGCCTCGATAACCTGTAGAAAAGACTGTTAGCGGATCTTATTCGACATAGAGTGAACAAACGAATGGTTACTCACCTCGAGAGCCTGCTTGACTTCGAGAACCCGGCGGACATCACCCAGCCAGTCCTTGCTGAGGATCTTGGCCCAGCCCTGGAGAGTATTCATCTCCCGAGCGGCGGCGTCAATATCACCCTGCTGCAACAAACTCTCGGTCCGGACCAGGATACTCTCCACATCATCGCCTTCCGACACGGCATCCTTCTTGAACATGACCTTGCTCAGGACAAGACTGGCAGCGTGGCTGGCCACACCGGCATCCTCGGGCAGCAAGCTAGCCTTACGGACTTCGCTGGCAACTCGGCGGAAGCGGTCGAAGATCTGGGTAGGTGAGGGGATACCACGCTGGTAAGCAGTGGGGTTGATGGAAGCAATGGCAGCCTCGACAACTGGATCGTCAGAGGCCAGCTCCTTCACAGCCACGAGCTCACGGATGAAGGGACGAGGGGTCTCGGCACGCTCAACTACGGTGCGGACGGCATCGAGGGCAACCTGAAGCTGCTGAGTCTTCAGGTTGGTGTCAATGACGCTGCTCCATCCGGCAGTCAAGTTCTCGAGTTCCTTGACGTCGGAAGTGAGCTCGTTCAGCTTACTGAGACGGCCCTCACGCTCACGCTCAACCAGGCCCTGGACCTCGTGAATGTACTTGCGGTTCAGCTCGATGGCCTGCTCGACGAGCTCGTTCTGAAGACGCTGCTCGGCAAGTTCTTGGGCGTGACGGAGCTCGGTGGAGACCTTTTGCTGGTATGCTTGGGCGAGCTTCTCACGCTCGGCCTCGAACTCCTCCCGGAAGGAGGCAAGGTCGGTGGAGCGCACCTCCTCGAATTGACGAATCAATTCCCGTGCGGACTCATCGAAGGTGGCGTGGGCTTTGTTGATCTCCTCCTGGGCGGTGTTGCGAGCCTCGCTACGGATGGCAGAGATCTTCTCACCAATCTTCTGCAGCTCTCCTTTGGCCTTGGCGACAGGCGCAGAGTACTTGCTGGAGTTCTCATCGGCGCTGATTACTGTAACAATATCGTTGAATGTCTTGACCAGGTCCTGGACAACAGAGTCGTCGCCATCCTGTATCTGCAGCAATTCAATGGTGCTAGCAGCAACAGCTGGTTGTCTGGGCTCCTCCAGGGAAACAGGCTTAGTCTCCTCAGGCTTAGTCTTCTCAGGCTTAGTCTCCTCCTTAGAGGCGGTCTTCGAGGCCTTGTCATCCTTGGCCTTCTGGATTGCAGCCATGCGCTCTTCGGGCCTGGCGGTTGCGGACTTGGTTTGGCCCTCATGGGCACTGGCATCTGTCTTGGCCTTACTGTTGGCGTTTTCTTCACCAGCCACCTTCCAAGACAATCCGCTCTTGCTAGGGATTGTGACAGCGGTTCCTTCTTCTCTGGGGGCAGTCGGAAGACGGTTCTGGTGTCTCGAGGCATTGGGGAAGCGGCGGTAGAAGTCACGCTCCTCGAAGTATAGGACGCAATCTTCGCCGTAGGGGATGTACTCGGTGAAGAAATCGTGGAAGTTATCGGACTTCAGGGCGAGGAAGATGCTGCCGCCGTAGGCAAGGCCGGAGGTGAGGATCAGGTAGATCAAGAAACGACGGAAACGTCCGGTCTTGCGGGGAGCAGGCGGGGGAGGAAGCTTGGATTCTGCGATAGCATCACATTAAAATTTAAGAGAAGATGACATTGCCGATATAGGAAGGGTCGTCATACCTTCAGCAGCCTTCACAACAGTCTCGGGAGGAACACTGGACTGGGAGGAAGGGGAGACTGGGGTCGGGCCACCGGTAGTAGGAGGCTTAGAATCGGCAAAGAATCGCTGCGCGTGATAATTGTGGTTAGAGGTGAAATTGGAAGCACGTGTTGTATCTTCTTACCTGACCGGCGAGTCGGTTGCTTGCACCGGCTCTAGACAGCCATTGCGACGGAATCCGTTGACGAATAGGGTTTGACAGCAATTGCCGACCCGGAGCAATCGAAGAGCGCAGCATGACGAGCCACACAATCGCCAAAAAAAGTGGCTAGAAGTGATCAGAAAGGTGGATGGGTAGGAAAACGGGAACTTGGATGCTCAAGTTGCGATCCGCTCCGATGATCCTGCGGGCGGTCAAGGTGGCTTCGCGCACCTCATGCCCACTCCAGCTACACATTGGGATTAGAGAAAGTGGTATGATGTCTAGATAAATAATCCAAAACTACTAGGAGGCAAGCATCTGAGATATAAAATCGTAATACACCGGCGTTCCCCTTGGGTCAAGCCATCAAATTTGAAGTAGAAGCTATCCCGAACAATATATAAGTTATCGAGTATCCAAAACATAGTAACACTCAATTGCTAGAATAAAACCAGGCATTTGATCTACACATCACTCCGGCCAAGGTGAAGGCAATATTGCTTCAGAGAATCAGCCGTAAAATCACCCGACCACTCAATATTAGTCGTTCACGTACATACAAGTTGAGGAAATGTACTGTATTATTTGGGCATAACATACTAAGAATCTTGAGAGACAAAGAAAGGGTAACGGGAATAGCAGGAAATTCAACCCAAGGTGACATAGGAGAGAGAAAAGCAGATGCAGACGCCAGGTTGGAAAAACAGGATTACAGGGGAACAGCACCGTCAAGCACAGAAAAATCCTGCCGTAGCATGTCTAAAGCCAAATTTCCATATGCGTCCATGGAATTCAAATCTCTCTGTCAGTGGCAGACTTGACAGCCCCAGTTGAACCGGCCTAGCAAGGACAAAAAGAATCAAAGAAGAAACCGAGAGGATGAATCGAGAGTCTACCTCACGGCTCCATAGCGGTTAGGAAATGACGCCAGAGCCTGATCAAATGAGATAGGCGAATTCATAGAAAGTCACAGAGTTATACCACCGTCGGACGATGCTGGGGTGGGTAGCCTTCACCATCTCGGACGGTGAATTGAGCAAGCAGAGTGCCCAATGATTTGTTTAGCAATTGCATGCACCTGCACCCTGGGTGCCTGGAGCCTCAGGGCGCAAATCGACACCGGGCCGAGGAGTCGTCCGAAGGTTCCGAGGACCGGCCTGGTCCAAGGGCAACTTCTTCGCGATGGCGGTGAACAGTTCCTTGACATTGGTTGAAGACTTGGCGGAAGTTTCGAAAAAGAGTAGACCGGCTTCACGTGCGTAGGCCTCTGCATCTGCGGTTTGGATCGCTCGCTTATCGGGGCTCTCGGTGACGAGATCCAACTTGTTGCCTGCCAGGGCAATCACAATGTTCTCATTTGCTTGGCGCTGAAGCTCCTTTACCCATGACTTGGCCTTGTCTAGCGACGACTGTTAAAAATTAAAGGTTAGCTTCCACACGGGGAATCCAAGGGACGGAGAACCATACAGCTTGGGTGATGTCATAGACAACGACGGCACAGTTGGCATTTCGGTAGTACATAGGAGCCAGCGACTTATAGCGCTCTTGGCCGGCAGTATCCCAGATTTCAAACTTGACTGTGGTACTCTCATCGAGGGAGATGGTCTGTGTCAGGAAAGCGGCTCCGATCGTCGACTCGCGGTAATCATCGAATTGGTCCTGATCCGACGGTTAGCATCAGAAGGCTCCATTTATCCTTGGATCGCCGCGGGAGGTGATCGGGCGATTATTGAGGTCTCACTTTAACAAATCTCAGGACCAGCGAACTCTGAAAGATAGCGGTCAAGTTAGCGGCTGATAAAGAGGATCGCGAGAGGTATCCCAAACCTTTCCGACAGCAGATTCTCCTATAAAACAACATCAGCAAACTGTATACAGACCAGAGAGGAAATCAACAAGAGACTTACCGAGAAGGACGAGCTTAAACTGGGCGAAACGTGCACCCGGGCGGGCAGCTGGTTGTCTGGAAGCCATGCTGATCAGGGGAGGATGGAGTCCGGGGTAAGGTGGAGCGAAGGCACAAAGACGGGGGAAGTTGTCTAAGGTCTGATATATCAGATCTCAACACCAGAAGAAGAGAAGATGGTTAACGGAAATAAGGCTAAGGTCCCTTAAGGCAGACAGGAAATAGATGACGGCAGACCCAGCCACAGGAGCAGCGGGGCGGTGTGGCTGACTTGACCAGACAAGTGTGGTCCTGTACCTGCTTCGGCTTCATGCGTTTCTCCTATTCTCTTCTTCTTCTTCTTTACTTCATTTCGGGACTATGGCACCTCCTATTCTCCCATTTCGGGATATCAATCTCCATGCGTCGCCTTCTCACTATGCGTTCACTTCCCCCTCGTCGCCCCAGGCACCCACTCTTGTTGTTGACAGACCAACTGGTGACTTGCGGTTGAATGATGGTCCTCTTTCAGGCGCCAAGCGCATTTCCAGTATCGCGGGAATCCTAGGAATTCTCAAACTGAAGCTCGGTAAGTGCGATCTCATCTAACCCGAGCTTGCGCTGACAAGGACAGACAAATACATCATTGTCATCACCAAAGCACAGCCTATGGGCCGATTGCGCGGCCACATGGTCTACAAAGTCGCAGGAACAGAATTCCTTCCTATGCGAGAACGCCCACTGCATGACACCGACGAAGATGCCTACCTCACACTGGTCAAGAACCTCCTGCGAACTGGACCTATGTACTTCTCCTACTCGCTCGACCTCACAAACAACTTCCAGCGACAATCCCAGACTGCGCCCAACATTCCCATGTGGAAAGGCGCAGATGACCGCTTCTTCTGGAACCGTTTCATTCAAACCGATCTCATCGATTTCAGTCAAGGCGAGAACGACAAGAGTGGAATTCGCTATGGCCCCCAACCAGGGGCTGACCCCTACATATTGCCGGTGATGTTTGGCATGATGCGCATTACTCCAGCCCGAGTCAAGGGAACCTCTTTCACCTTTGCGCTTATCACCCGACGATCTAGACATAGAGCCGGAACGAGATACTTCTCCCGTGGAATCGACGAGGAAGGCCACGTCTCGAATTACAATGAGACAGAACAGGTTGTGATCTTGAACGACTTGGCAGGTGGGCTTTCTGGGTTCGCTGGTGGTCAATCCATGACCAACGGTAAATCTGGGCAAGACCTCCAGGTTTACTCTTTTGTGCAAACCAGAGGAAGCGTGCCAGTGTTCTGGGCCGAGGTCAACGATCTAAAATACACACCAAAGCTTCAGGTTCGCGGTGTTGAGACTGCTGTCGAAGCTGCTCGCAAGCATTTTACCGAACAGATTCGCATTTATGGAGAGAACTACATGGTCAATCTCGTCAACCAAAAAGGCAGGGAGGAGCGTGTGAAACGGGCATACGAACAGCTGGTTCGGACACTGGTCACGACTGCTTCCGAAAGCACCGAAGCTGATCAAAGAACCCCTGAGAAGATTCATACCTTAGAACCAGGTCCCAAGCAGAAAGAGATGGACCGCCTACACTACGTGTACTTTGATTTCCACAACGAGACCAAAGGACTCAAGTGGCATCGCGCAGAGCTGCTGATGAGCCGCTTGAATGACGGGCTGGCTCAGGGGGGTTACTTCCGTGGGGTAGAAAGCCCCGGTGCGCCTGGCGGGCAGCTGGATACTCGTTCCACGCAAACAAGCGTTGTCCGGACAAACTGTATGGATTGTCTCGACCGCACCAACGTTGTGCAGAGCATGCTCGGACGATGGGCGGTAACACGTCAACTCATTGATGCAGGGGTTCTTCGCACAGGAGAGAATGCTAACGACGATCGAGAATTCGAGGACTTGTTCCGGAACATCTGGGCAGACAACGCTGATGTGGTCTCCAAGTCCTATTCCGGCACTGGTGCTTTGAAGACTGATTTTACGCGAACTGGCAAGCGTACTCGTGCTGGCATGTTGCAAGATTTGAACAATTCTATCACCCGATATGTCCGCAACAACTTCATGGATGGCCCTCGACAAGATGGCTTCGACGTGTTTTTGGGCACCTACCTTCCCTCAGACTCGACCTTTGGCAATATCCAGCTGTTCATTGACCAACGACCTCTTGTCATCCAGGCCATTCCGTATATTCTCGCTGCTAGTGTGTTCATGGTGCTAGTTGCTCTTTTCACTAGACGAGTGCCTGATGCCGCTGCTTGGCCTCTTCGCCTGTTTATGATTTTCTGGTTCCTTGTCGCAGCCTACTGCTTCCGCTTCGTCCACGGACACGGCATGCTCTACGTAAGTTTATCACATAAGTTTGACACCACCCAACTAACGTCTATCAGGTCAATTGGCCAAAGCTCAACACACCTGTTGCCGGTGCCGAAGGTTACCAGGATGCCCTCATCAAAGCGAAATCTGACCCTCTAATTGGCCAATGGCTCCCCGCCAGACGCCACCAACGTGGTATCAGCAATGCCCGCCTTGTTTTCCTCGAGGAGGGCAAGACCAGGATTGAGTGAAGCCTCAGTCGCTCTTTCATCCTCTGTTTTCATATTCTGTACACCTCACGGCTGCATGTTTTATTACCTTGTTTCACCACCACTGGCCCCTCGGTTCTCTTTTCTTTGACGTTGCACCCTTTTAATTCTCTATCATATTCTTGATGCATTTCTTATGTCGCCTCGGATGCACTTTTCAGCTGTATGCTGCAGGCACCGTGTTCCGAAATTAGTTCATTACGCCATCGATGTGCTTAGAATTCCAGGTAGATGTCATATCCAGCCAAGCATAGCCAATACCCAATTATCCGACTCGATTTTATACTCCGAGAAGTTGTGTAAGATAAGAAGCACGTGATCTTCCCGATCCCGCAGTCAACGGTTTCCCGAGGAGAGGAATGACCATAGAACGATAATCTTTAGAGCTGCCGGGGTTCCTTACTACAACCCGCCTGCTCATTTGAAATTGCAGGTACGGGCTTGAATTGCCTATGAGAACATTCCGAGTCTCTTTTTGCTTCCAGTTTTCCGCTCGGCGCCGAGTCTCGACTCATTCGCCCGCTATGACTCGTACCTACGAAGTATGCTTCCGAGCTCCCACAGTCTAGCACAAGGATATACTCGCGATTGAGATATATTAAGTACTAACATTTAACCCTATTAGGCTGCGATCTCGGCTCTTAACTCTTTGCAGACCAACTTTGCGATTGTGGAGCAGGTTCGCAAATCGGGGAAGGCCCTGAATGAGCTCTCTCTCCCGGAGACAGTTGAATGGCTCCGTTGCATTGGATACACGGTGCGAAATTGCAGAGCAGATCGCTCTTTGAAAAATTGCTGATCTGACAATACTAGCCCTCCGATCTTAACCGATTAAACGCAATCCACGTTGCCGGAACGAAAGGCAAAGGCTCGACCTCTGCATTTATCTCTACGATCCTCTCTCAATACACCAAAGAAGAGCCCAATCAGCCCACACCCAAATTCAACAAAATCGGCCTATACACCTCCCCCCACCTACGGTTCGCTCGCGAGCGCATCCAGATCGATAACGCCCCATTATCTGAGGAGAAGTTCGCACGTTATTTCTTCGAAGTATGGGATCGCCTTGAAGAAGCCGCCAAGCTGGCGGGAAAGGAACCCGATGCCTGGGGATCGAAGCCTCAATATTTCCGCTACCTTACACTGATGGCGTTCCACACATACCTAAGTGAGGGCGTGGACGCTGCAGTTATTGAATGTGGAATTGGTGGGCAGTACGATTGCACCAATGTGATTGAGCAGCCCAAGGTGGCAGCTGTTACCAGTCTTGGTATCGACCATACTGCCATGCTGGGAACTACCATTGAGCAAATCGCATGGCACAAGGGTGGCATTATCAAGCGGGGCGCAAGAGCTTTCGCGGCCCCGCAACCCACCAGCGCAGAGGAGGTCTTGGCTAAACGTGCTGAGGAGGCGGGCACTCAGTTGGATATTGTGCGCGGTCATCCCGAATTGCGCCCTGAAAACAGCCAGGTGAAACTTGGATTAGCTGGAGATTTCCAGTACACAAATGCTTCCTTAGCCGTAGCAAGTGCCGCAGAGTACTTGCGCAAGGTTGGCGTGGCCGATATCCCCGAGGATATCATGAATGCACCCCTCCCGGCGAAGTTCAAGACCGGCCTTGAGCAAACTCGTCTAGGTGGCCGGTGTGAGACCCGGTTCGAGAAGGATGTCGCGTGGTATATCGATGGCGGACACACCCTGGAGAGTATCCGGCTGGCTGGGCAGTGGTTCGCCTCGCGAATCGAAGCCGACTCATCCTCCGAGGAACTCGCCGCCAAGAAGACCCGGATCTTGATCTTCAACCAACAGACCCGTGACAGCACTGCTTTGGCCCATGCCCTTTATGAGACCCTCGTAGCTGCCCTTGGATGTGATGCCCCATTCACCCATGTCGTCTTCTGTACGAATGTCACATACAAGTCGGCGGGCTTCCGGCCTGACTTGGTCAGCATGAACACAAATGCCGACGATCTTGAGCTCCTCCGCGTCCAGAAATCTCTCGCAACGGCGTGGAATGCCGTTGACCCGAAGGCCCAAACACACGTCTTTGGTACCATTGAAGAGGCAGTCGATTTTGCTCGGGAAGTTGCTGGCCAAGAACGCGAGGATCTGCGGAAGGATGAACCGCCCGTCATGACTTTTGTCACTGGCAGCATCCACCTGGTTGGAGGATTCCTTGATGTGGTCGAGACCAAGCCCGCCAGTGAGGCCTAATTTCCTGATGATTGGTAGCCCGGAGCTCCAACTAGTCTTTAATTCTTGTATCAACACTTGAGATATGCTTTAGCAAGTGGACATAAGAGGTGTTTGTGGATTTCAACAATTTCTCCATTCCCAATGCATATGAATACCCATTTTAATATCATTAGCCACTTGTGAGGTCACATAGTCCACGGAGTATTACCGAGGCTGACGGCGTAGGCCACGGAGTTCGGAATCTAGCAGGGGTTAGTAGAAAAGACATAAGCAAATTAAATGACCTAATATGGACTAGCAATTGTAAATCTCACACACATAAATAGGATAAGAATATAGCTTCATTGTTCATGTAAGCCCATTATTAAAGCAGCCCACCATCCGCGGCGTCTGAAACGTGGGGCCCGAATCAATTCCTCCTTCCACAACTACCTATACAGCCATGTCGGAACCCAATAAGGGCAAGGCCCCTGCAAATGACAGTAAGTTCATACATGAGGCCAGATATGCAGCTGCTGATATTCTTCAGATTCCGAAACAGGAAAGAAGGTCGACCCAAAGCTCGTCGCCGCTCTCTTGGACCAGAACCCCGCCCTCAAGAATGAGATTGCCAACATGGATAAAGACCAGGCCGCATCGATGCTGGCCAACATGGACCTCTCGCAGCTGCTGACCGGACTGTCAATGGGCGGCAAGAACCAGAAGGACATGGCCTCTTACAAGTTCTGGCAGACACAACCCGTCCCCGCTTTCAACGAAGCCGGCAAACAGGCCATCCAGGGCCCAATCAAGCAGATCGACCCGGAGAAGGTGTCCAAGACCCCTGACCCGCTCGTTGAGGGCTTCGAATGGTGTACTCTGGACCTGACCAACGAGGAGGAATTGAAGGAGCTTTATGAGCTGCTGAACAACCACTACGTGGAGGACGACAACGCCATGTTCCGCTTCAGTTATTCGCAATCCTTCTTGCACTGGGCCCTGATGTCCCCGGGATGGAAGAAGGAATGGCACGTCGGTGTGCGAGCGAGCAAGTCGCGCAAGTTGGTCGCCTCGATTTGCGGTGTTCCGACCGAGCTCCGTGTCCGCGGGGAGCGCATCAAGGTGACGGAGATCAACTTCCTGTGCATCCATAAGAAGCTGCGCTCCAAGCGCCTGACCCCGGTTCTGATTAAGGAGATCACCCGCCGCTGCTACGTCGACGGTATCTTCCAGGCCATCTACACTGGTGGTATCATCCTCCCCACTCCCGTCAGCTCCTGCCGGTACTACCACCGTGCCCTGAACTGGTTGAAGCTGTACGATGTTGGCTTCTCCCCTCTTCCCCACGGCTCGACCAAGTCCCGCATGGTCACCAAGAACCACCTCCCCAGCAACACATCGACCCCCGGTCTGCGCCCTATGGAATCCAAGGACATCGACGCTGTATATGATCTGCTGGAACGGTATATGCGCCGCTTCGATTTGAACCAGGCTTTCACCCGCGAGGAAATCGATCACTGGTTGGTCTACAAGGAGAAGCCTGGTATGGATCAGGTTATCTGGTCATATGTCGTTGAGGACTCCGAGACACACAAGATTACCGACTTTGTCTCTTTCTACAACCTTGAATCTACCGTGATCGACCACCCTAAGCATGGCGCCGTCCACGCTGCTTACCTGTACTACTACGCGACCGAAACTGCCTTCTCCGACGATAAGGGGGCGTTGAAGGAACGCCTGCAGTTGTTGATGAACGATGCCCTGATTTGTGCTAAGAACGTATGTTCACCTTGACTATTGTATTTGATGTTATATACTAACCCATTATTTTAGGCCAAATTCGATGTCTTCAACGCTCTCACATCGCATGACAACCCTCTCTTCCTTGAAAAGCTCAAGTTCGGCGCCGGCGATGGCCAGCTCCACTTCTACCTGTACAACTACCGCGCTGCGCCCATTGGCGGTGGAATCAACCAAAAGAACTTGCCCGACGAGTCGAAAATGGGTGGTGTTGGTATTGTCATGCTGTAGTGGCCCTTTTGGCGAGTGGATCTGAATGGATACCCCGACGAATTTCCTTATGTATCTTGCTAGCGATTACCACAATCAAAATGCATGTATAAAGTATTCATGGATCCTTAGATACTAGTGTTTTATCTTGTGCTTTGTATATGTTCTCTTCTACAGTGTTGTAGGCCGAAAGAGTCTAGATTCCGGCCTCAGGCACTAGCTGTCGTCACATGCTCCACTCTCCACCTTCACTTACTCCAGAACTGTTGACTGACACTTTTACATGTACTCTGTCTTCAACTTTGACTTTATATCTTACACATCACGACTGCTACTGTGATTCAAGTCAGTTGTCGGCCATTAGCGTGGTAGACCCCGCATTGCAACAATGGGAGCGGCTCAGTCGAATGAGCATGGTGCATCAACACCAGGTGAGTCTTGCCCTTTCGTTTATGATCCAATATACAAGAAAGTCGAATGCCATAAGTTCTGTGTCTGCTTCTACACCGGACCACTATGACCCACTCTTTTACATGGGATGCTTTTCATGCCATCAATATGAACCAACATATGTACTAACCCAAACAGAGGAGTTGAGTTACGTGCTCGCCGAGCGCTTCGCCACAAAATGCTTTACACCATTAGAGCTCACACATTTCAAAGACAACTTCTTCTCCCGCGCCGCAGAACAGGGTGGTCTGCGATACTGGAATGAGCAGACCCTGTCCGCTTTCTTGGCCATCCCAGATTCCCAGGATCTCTTCTTAGATCCCGGTCCAGTCATCTTCCGCATGCTGTCGTACCTAGGCAGTTTCCCATTTCAGAATACGCTTGCACCTACAGTTTTGACCTTCGAGGCTATGGTCAAGGTTGTTGTGCTTCTAACTGAACGCTACGAGAAAGTGCTTAAGCGGGGTCGGAAAGATCGCATTAAACTGATCTTTGGATCATTGGCTGATGTGGCGAGACGGCCGCCTGTTCCTACTTCCCCTAAAGAAGACGATGCTAATGGATCTACGACCGAGAATGCTGAAGCGACTGCTCCTGTTCAATCGCATTCGCTGGGATTCTCAATAGATGAACCGGCGAACGATGAGTATGATGAAGACGAGGATGATGATCTTGCTCTTGCGGCATTGGAGTCTCTTGATGCCATTGAAGTTTTCAAACATGACCATCGTATTGATAAGACGGTCTATGAGACTGGGATTTCTATTGCTACCTTCCGGCGGTTGCTTATGCTGTTGCTTGTCATTGCACCACTCAGACCATTGGAGTCCGTCAAGGTCTATACATCTGATTTTGATGGTAAGCGAATGGAGGCAATTCGCAAAGAGGCAGACAACATTATTGCAGCTTTCTCGCCGGAAGAACGAGATGTTGGAATCTCGTACAAGTCTTTTGCCAGAACTATATCGCTGTCTCTGCCGTATCTCTTTGATCCACTGACTGCTTTGTTCGAGCATATGCTTTTCAGCAAGAACTTGGATCTCTCCCAACGCCGACAAAAGGGCCTCACTCCGGAGACAGAGGAAGAGGATGCTGAGAAGCCCGAAGAGCCACTCCCACCACCAGCTTCAATCACACTCCCAGGCAGTTTCGAATCAGCAATCTTAAACCCAACTGTTGTATCCCATCTCTCATTCTTCCTCCCGTCAACATCACCAACCCTGAACCTCTTCCGCAGCGGCATTAAGCTGCATCCAGTCTTCTCAACAAACGCCCACGGCTCCTCCCTAACCTCCTTCTCCCACCACGTCATGACCTGGCAATCTGCCACCCTCCTCATCCTCCAAGGGAACCAAGAAGGATCCTCAGACGAGAACCCAATAACACTAGGCGCCTACATCCCCCAAACCTGGAAATCCCCTTCTTCAAGCACATCCCAACCCTCCTCGACTAAAGCAGACCCCCTCCCCTGCCTCTTCCAGCTATCCCCCAAACACACCCTGCTCCCAGGAAATCCCTCCCCATCCCAAACAAACCAAAACACCCCAACAGCCTACTTCTCCACCCAAACAGGAATAGCCCTAGGCTGCCAAATCCCCCCACCATCCCGGAGCAACAAAGCCTCCCCAAAACCGCACGGCGCAGGAAGTCTCCTCATAGACTCAAACCTCGAAACAGCAACATTCCACACTGCACCCATCGGCCACGATGGCGTCTTCCTACCATCACCTACTACATCCCTAGAAGACGCACCGAAGACGATCAAACTTGATCTATGGACCCTCGAGATCTGGGGTATTGTGCCTAATCCCGAAGAAGCATTCGCTACAGAGCCTGGATCTAGTGCTGTGGAGATGCAGCGTGCTAAGTGGGAGTTTGAGGCTAAGGAGGCGGAGCGGAGGAGGAATATTAATCTTAAGGCTGGGGCCGGGGATTCGGCGGCTGAGAGTGCTCGGTGGCTACTTGAGGCTGCTGGGATTGTTGGGGATCAGGGGAGACATTCCGGCGGGAGTGTTTGATGGTTTATCTCTTGTTTCTATTGGTTCTAGCTTTTGGTTGGGCTTGATTGGATCAAGCCTCATGGGTATAGCTTTTGCGTATTGGCGTTACTGGTGTTACTTTTCTTTTTGGTATTGGGTCAACATTCAATCGATATCATTTACCTGCCTGATGAGTTTGGTTCATGGGTGAGACGTGATATAGGAGGGATTGTGCATCAACTAGACGCAACAGCTTCGACATTCAATAATCGTACATTAAACAAGCGAGACAGGAAGACATAGCCATATGCTGCCACATATTATACAAAAATCAATCCAGAGACACACTCGAGGTTCACAATCCGAGTGCTGAATCTCCAGCATCTTCAAATCGAAGACGGGTCAATTCTCGTCGGATACTCCACTACCACAGAGCCGGTCTGCTTGTAATTTTCGAGTAGTCAACATGCCCAAGGTACAATAACAGATTGGCCCATGGCAGGTTTATGAGATCTCATGACAAAGACTTGGCGCGACCTCAGATGCCTCTAGATGAATACAATCCTATAACAATATCACGTCTTCAACGGTGGTAATCCATACGGCGCATCATAGAAGTCCTTCAACTCATCTTCATCTTCCTCCTCGAATTCGAATGCAGAAGTCTCAACCTCCGACTCTTCATCAGCAAGCTGGACACGGGAAAGACGGCTGCGGGTTCCAATGTTTGAGGCGGGCGTTCCCTCTGATTCAAATGGCTCGTGGGATTCCTCGCGAGGTAAACGCATGGCCAGGAAGCCGTCTGGGGCACGCTCGGCGCGGTCCATGATTTCATTCATGTATTTGCGGACTTCGTCTGCTGGCTTGACAACTCGAGCGAGTGGTTCGAGGATTGTTGCGCTTGGTGAGTGGATGCGGAATGTGACTGGTTGCCAGTATTCCTTGAGGTTTGCATCGTTGATAGGAGTACCCGATGCCTCTGGCATTGCGGAATCCGTTGGTTCCTGTTTTTGAGGCGTCCCGGCTGATTGGTTCGGGGTTTGGGGTCCGGCTGAGTCTGTTCCCTTCCCAGCCTTGCCCTTCGGCTCGCCTTTCTTGGTTTTTGGTGCGCTCTTACCTTTGCTTCGGGAGTTGCCTGCCTCTGTGGATGTTTCAAGAGGGAATGGTGTGTTTGGATCAACCTTCCGTACTACCAAGAAGGATGCAATGACTGTGTTTTCGTCTGGGAGCCATTCGAGAATCGTGTGTTCAGGGAACAGATAACGGTCACCTGAGCCAGCGTGGCCTGAAGTAGCATTTCCGTAAGGTGTTAAGGGGGATGTGAATTCGAAAACCACAGCTTTGTAGCCCACACGCGGGGGAGGCAGCGGAGCCACCGGAGAACGGTAGAAGGAATTGGATGTGCCATATTGCGGCGGGCGAGATTGGATCGGAGTTTGTGATCCGTAGGCTGGTTGTGGGTATGGAGGGTATGGCGGTCCTGGCCGTGCTGCTGCCTGCGGGCGACTGGCTGGCGGTGGAGTGGGATTTACTGCAGGGCTTTGCTGCTGACCCGGGGTGGAAGCAGGAGCTGGGGTGCTTGCATTGCCACCAGCTGTGGATGGAGTTGGCGCAGCCTGGGAATCTTTGTCGGTCAGAGTTGTTGATTCTTGCTTGATCATCGCCGGCCCAGTGGAATTTTGGGGATTAGCTGGCTTTTCTGCGGAGGCCGCAGGGGGATGAGGTTGTGTTTTGGCCTGAGCAGGTGGCTGCTTAGCCGGTGTGTTTGTATGAGTTGCAGGCTGCTCCTTGGAGGTTGACTTCGCGTCGCCATCCTGTTTTGGCTGAGGCTGAGGTTGTGGTGTGGATTGGGCTTGTGGAGCTGGAGTTGCTTGTTGGGGACTTTGCTGCGGTTGAGTGGGTGTCGCAGAAGCCTGCTGACGTTGCTCTTGTTGCTCCCTCGATTTGATGATGGCGTTCAGTTCGTCAATGTGTGCCTGGAAAGCTCGAAGTTGTTCTTGGGATGCCTGGCTCGAGGCAACCACACGCATCAATGCCTTCAGCTCGGGATCTGCTGCAGCTCTCGTAGCCAGCATCTGAATCACAGGGTCCGGGCTCGGCTTGGCAGGCTGGCCATTGGGTCCCTTTTGTCCCTGTTGTGGCCTTTGTCCACCTTGAGGGGACGGGGCATTGCCTTGATTCGGGCCACGGGGTTGCTGGGCCGGAGGATGACTTCCAGAGTAACCAGGACGGCCTGCAGGGACGGGTGAATATTGATTCGGCCGCTGAGGATTGGATGGGGAAGGGTACGGGCGGTATTGTTGGAAGTTGTTGGGGTGGCCATAATGCACCATCGGTCTTTGCGGGGACGCATATTGTAGAGATGGTGGAGCATTGGGATCTTTGACAGTGTAAATCATGGCATCGAAAAAATGAGGGCCAATGGTGATGTCGCAAGGGCCAACTTTCGTCATGCTATCCTTTGGCGGGTTGTTCCTTTCAATTTGCTCACGCTTCGTCTTCTTGGGCTTCGTGAAGTATCGAACAAGGATGCCGTCGCTGAGCCATTTCTTTTTAGATCGTTCGAGTGCGGCCAGAAGGACTCCGCTATAGATTTAGAACAAACACTGTCAGTAATGTGTGCACAGTAACATGGATCGCGATCTCGTACCTTTCGGCGATTGATTGGTACTCCTTGTCGGACAGAGTCAGTGGTTGTCGCGCGCGAAGAACAGGTAAACCCTCAACATCCTTGAGGCTGGTAGGTAAAGGCGCGTCCACAGGTTCTAGCGGGGATGGAGCGCGAGGAGTTGGTGCCTTTTTCTTGGTTGACTGAGGCGCGGCTTCGGAGACACGTCTTTTGGCCGCCGATTCCCGTCGGTCACGCGGCGGAAGTCTGCGCTTTTCAGCCATCACAGTTTCAATGAGATTAGGGCGCCAATGATAGTGGTAGGATTGTAATCATAGCAAAGGAGATGAGGGAGATGAGGGAGATGACAAGAAGGAGGAGGTGGAGGTGGAAGGGAGAAAAGCGAGACGATAAAGAGCTTATCGCGCGCACCCTATCTCTCCTCCGCTCACCTCCGCATGTCAACACGAACATCACCTCACAATGGTTGAGCTCAAGCCCATTTTCAGGAAGGCCTACTGGTCTCTGGCCGCTGGTGGTCTGATCTATGTGCTCTTTATCTGCGCCTTGACTTTCCCAGAGGTTCAACGTTTGTACGTACCCCCCCCAGTGCGCAAAGACTGAGCTAACTAGATGATTTAGTTGCCTCTATGCCAATAAGATCAACCCCAGTCTGTGGCAGGATGTGAACCTCGTCGAGCAATTTGGGTTCCTAAGTATGAACTATGAGCACCTCTAGCTGTTCCTTGCTAACACTCTACAGGGACCCAAGTTCAGCCTTTCAATTTGGTGACACCTGATAACGAAACGATCTACGGGTGGCACCTGATCCCCTTGCATCTTTGCCATGAGCATGAAGAGGAGCTGATGGAAAATGCTGCGTCGGGTCCAGCAGATGATTATACCCAAACGACTGCCTTTAAACTCCTTGCCAATGACCCAAATGCACGAGTTGTTGTAAACTGTAGGTAGCTCGCAATCTGAGATCGAAGATACTAAGATATGCTGACATCGAAACCTAGTCCACGGCAATGCGGCTCACCTGGGCTCTGCTCAACGCCCTGCCACTTACAATACACTGCTCAGCCTCTCTAGCCCTTCCAACCCAGTTCATGTCTTTTCCATTGACTACCGTGGATTCGGCGTGAGCACTGGTAGCCCCACAGAAGAGGGTCTTATCACAGATGGTGTGACTCTGATTAACTACCTTACAGCAGGACCATTGAAGATCTCACCTTCGCGCATTGTCCTTATGGGCCAGAGTCTTGGGACTGCTGTTACAGCTGCAGTAGCTGAACGCTTTGCATTTGGATCGCCTGACCCTAAAGCTATTCAACCAGCCATAAAGAATGCCGAGCCTTTCGCTGGCGTCGTCCTTTTGGCATCATTTGGTAGCGTGACCAGCGTCATTGAAAATTATAGCCTCAAGGGTATCACACCTCCAATGTTATCCCCTCTTATGGGATATCCTCGCTTCCAGAGATGGGTGTTGAGTCATATCGTGGACCACTGGGACACAGTTGGAAGAGTGGCGCGTCTCACTGGCGTTGAACCAGCAGAGGCAGACGCTTCTGGTGTGAAGTATACCGACAAGAGTCTTTATCTGACAATTGTTCATGCGATGGATGATGTCGAAATACCTTGGTATGAAGGACGCCGTGTATGGGTGGCTGCCACTGGCGAAAACATTCCAGGTGCTCCTGGTGGCTTGATATATCACAAAGTTGAAAGGGACAACCCAAGCGAAATTAAAGTCTGGAAAAATCCAGTCAGTAGTGAGGTTTTGAAGACAGTTAGGTGGGAACGGGTGGGACACGGCGGTATGTCCAGAAATGCTCTGGTTCTAATTCATCAGACTAACCGCATCTCTCTTTAGGTCATAACCGTGTTGCATCGGCTTCGGTGGCTGGTCTCGCCGTACTAAGGGCTTTTGAGGAGTGATGCTTTTGCTACGGTCTTGGAAATACTCATGAGAACGATTCGTCGTATAGCCTGAAACGACCCTTTCATCCTGTTACCTCTTTTTTTTTCTGGAAATAGACAACAAAATTGAGATATATACCAAATTTTGATAGGGACATCTTTGCTGGGATTGTTTATCTCCTCGGACCTAGCAGTTTCCAACTCCAGTCTCGCGAAATAGCTTCGCTTGCTTAAATAGCGGCCAACATTCTATTCACAACAATCAATTACCATCTCGCTCGGACACAGGGCGAAGTGCCTCTAGCAGGTCCAAGTGAACCTGAGCATCCCCACTTCTCTTCAAAGCCTCTTCAAAGAAGCCCGGTCCCAGACGCTTACTGAAAATAAGAACACTGGCCCAAACAAGATCAGCATAGCTGACAGTTTCTCCCAAGAAAAAGGGACCTTGATTCTCCTTCAACAGCGCTGTTGCCCCGCGAAGTGCTGGCTCAGCCTCATTCCATGCAAGAACTCCTCCTTTCACCTTCTCCAGCTGATCAACTGGCATCCCGAAGGACTTCTCACGGGTTGTATACCAGAACTCAAGACTCGCGTCGTTGAGTATATCCCTAGGGACCCAAGCCAAAAATATAGGGCGAATGGCTCTGGGGGAGGAAAGAGGAATAGTTAGATTGACCGTCTGGATTGCGCTGGGACTCTTGGGTTGGGAGGAGATCATGGTCAGGATCTGATCAATTCTTACCTCATGTACGCCGACCATAATTCTTCAACCTTAGGCAAGTAGCTTGAATCTAAATGCATTGAGGGCTGAGGATGTTCCTTCTCGATGTAGTCTGCGATCTTGCGCGAGTCCATCACACATGTTCCATCTGGACTTTCAATGGTGGGAATTGAGTACGCGGTGCCTTCCGTATTGGCAGGAACTCTAGGTAAATGTTAGATTACTTTTGTGTTTCTAATAGCTTTCATCACTTTTTCAAAGTTTGAACTCACTTGCTTTCTAGCGTCGGCTTGATATCTGGATATTCGAGCTTGTGGATTTGTCCATCAATTACAGGGCTTTGTTAGGTATCCCTAGGCAACTTACCCATTCAGTTCGGTAATCAAGCCCTTTGAAATTGAACAGAAGTCGTGCTAAACATATAGTCAGCATGGAATATTATGACATACCAAAAAATGTACCCATGACTCACTTTTCCAAGGGTTCGGTGACCAAGTGCTGCAGGGAGCCTTGCTGGGGATGTCGTAAAGAGTATACTGCTTGGATGCCATCGTACAATTTGGACAAGACCTTCGGAAGTAATGAGAAGCAATTGATGGAGAAGAAGTAAGATATAAAAACCAAAACAATCACTCCCCGCCGCCTTGCCCCTCGGTGGAGCCACCGAGTATTACAAAGCCCGGCCGATAATCAGACCGACGGGATTTCTTCGTGAAGAAACCAGTCCTAAAAGGGTCGTTTCACACCGACTTTCGAATTTATAATTACGTTTGCAAGCCTTATTTACAGCTGCATGTTGTCCCTAACCGTCTGTGTGAACCCCATCCCCCAAATTATGCCCGCGCACTCCATTGGCGTAGTAAACTAGGCATGAGCTCCTTTTCATGCTACATATATTCCGAAAGCTTTCAAATATTTAGATGATCAGTAAACTTACCGAATGGTGGGGAATTTTGAAACGAGAACACTTCCTTATGAGACAACGTAGTTGATATTAGAGCGTGATCTAAGCCTAGAAGGCAGTAAAACAATCTCTTATTGCATCAAGCCTAGTTGTACACGACATCATCGATGATGGGCTACGGCTTCGAATCGTGACCCAGATGATAAGATTTATCAAAATATACGCTTGTGGCCTCGTTAAAATGCTCGTCTAGAAGCCCCTTGAGCTGGATATATGAGCAGTAGTCTAGGTAATTATTAAATGAGATACTGGTTGAGATACCACTCAGAATACCTGTCCAAATACTCGTCTTAAGTACTTATCAGAATGACCGTTGAAATGCTTTATAAGGCGTATTGTGCGTCGCTTAGGTGACGTTTTTAAGAGAAAAAGTGTGACCCTTGCATTGTGAAGAAGCCGTACTGGTACTACAAGTATCCCTGTGTCTCGAGTGAGACAGTTGGAGAGCCAAAAGTCGGAGTCACGTTCCAGCCTGTGTGCATGTACCAGTAAGTATTTGGAAAAGTTAATATAAGGACCTGAACTGACAAATTACCAAAGAAACCGGTACAAGAACTCCAAGGGATGCTGGTTTATAGAGCAGAACAACCCTTACCGCCGCCGTGAGTACTTTGTTTCTTTTGTCTTATTTTCGGCTTCAATCATCTACGAACATTGTGGCGAACCTGCCACGACTTATATATCTACCAGTCCTTTACCGATATAATAATAAAACCTGCTGCGTTATACAAGTTCTGGTCTACTATAGACTAATATTGAGGAATAAACATGCAATGTCTGTCGAGATCTCGTGGCGTGGTATCCTTCGTTGAACTGACATAGTTACTCTCCCTTCTCCCTCTCTGCTTCCTTCTCTTTTTCTCCCTTGGTCCTTCTGCTTCTACAGAACCTCGAATATCATCTCCTCTAATATGAGATCTCTAGGAATATAGATGCAGAAACAATTGATTGTCTTGCAATATCCATACGCTAGTTGAAATTGGGTACACTAGCATCTTCATCTATCAGGACAAATCAATGTCTGGAAGTCGAGCGACCCTTTGAACCGGTAGTCGAAGTATGTTGGATGTTGCTAGACCGGTTCCAAGATCGATACTGGGTAGTTCGGGCTTAGTTCGGGGTTCTCGTCGGTTTGCACCGGAGTATAGATGAGACCTTACCTCAGATCGTTGGCGACGACTGTGACGTGCCGGCGCCCCACGGTTAGTTACTTTCGAGTGATCCTCAGTGTTGTGATCTGGGTGGTCGGACTCGGCATCACTGCTAAATTGGAGGTCATTTGCGGAGCGAGACTTGCTGGGGGACCGAGAACGCATTCTGATGTGAAAAACCGAATGAAGCGGATTTGCGCGAACAGTGGATGGTTTGATCGATAAATGATGGGCTGGTTGGTAAGAAATCCAGAGACAACTGGAGAGTAGACTGCTTCACCTCTTATACTTAGTGGGGGCAAAAGCACTGTTGCCCCCGACATTGGATTTACTTCATTGTGAACGCATCTTGATACAACTAAATGCTAACTAATAATCTAAATTATTTGGAATAATCTAACGTATTTCATAGGCTGGACTTGATAATTCAATGACTTATCTTCTACGGTACCGGCTGGCCTTGATGAGAAAACGGGGAAGCTGAAGCGAACGAATTTCAACTTGTGAGTTAGTTCCTAGACTAAGTGACACATATGTATATTTGGTGCCATTCATGAAATATTTTCAGTGTCCACACGGAATTTAGAATCTTCAAACCTATGTATGCGTTTGAACATCAGCCGTTCATCCATAGGCCCAAGGCGAAAAAAGAAAGAGAAATCAAATTAGAATGAGACCAACAATATAAACCTGCATCGAGGCGTGTAGCCATGGAGACAATATATTCGAAGATATACGCTGTCCTTAGTGCTGAATAACAAACGACTAAGATCGGGAATCCCGATGCATATGTCTAAAGTGGAGCAGCCACAAGGTTCTGATTTCCTCCCACGCCTCTTACAGAGAACTCAGGAACAAGCAAAGCCGATGAAAAGCAAGACTCCGACGCGTATTGTCCGAGGACCCAAACCCGCTAAGAAAAATACTCCTTTCGTTCGTCAATCGCCGGGCAAGCATCACCAACTTCCGTTCGCAAGTGGAACCCGACGACGTCATTACCAGGGACGAGCAAATAACAAACCTCAACATCTTGGCCGACGTGGACAACCAGCGAAACATGGCCGGAAATCACTCCAAATGCCTGCTGCCTGCTGAGATAGCTGTTGACATCTCCACTTGCTAATGTCATAGCCCCTCAGAGGTAACGGTCCAGGTCGCAATTTTCCAAATCAGCCCTACGTCAGGCTCAGCCCTACCATTCTGTACCCTTCTCTCCCGAATTCCTCGAATTACCCCAACTCCAAACATCCGCGATACTTCATCATGACCTCCGCTAGCGACTCTGTCTCTTCGCATTCTAATTCCATGGCCTCGCGCGAGCAAAGAATTGAACCCCAGGCTGAGACTGACACTGCCGTCCAACAATCCGAGCATGATATTTCTGCAGGCATGAAACATCAGGCTAGCTCCATAACTGCTGGGAATCCAATTTCACAGTTTGGAAACTCAGCGAGTGTTGTCGTTTCCGAAAATATTTCAACTATGAAGGAGGTAATGATGGATGATGCCCTCCCTTGCGCACAAGAGGCCTTGCAAACCGTGGGTGAGCAGATTCAGGCTCTCACGAACGGAAAGAAGGGCAGGGAGGAGTCGACATCGGAAGGTTCGCACCTGCATCCAACAAGATAGAATATGAGTGAATATTGACACTAGATGGGCATCTACAGAGCTTTCCTTGACATCCGAGGAGCAGGAACGCATCGACACCATGGACAACGAGCGGGTCTGTGACTTCCTACGAGAGACACACATGAGTACTACGCGACCACGAAAGACAAACTAGAGTTTTGCGATATACATTTTTGGCGTCACAGAATTCAACACTCCATTGACTGGAGAAATTCGAGCCAGTTCATTTGCAGCTTATTGGACTATGTGGCTCTTGACGCCACCTACTTCATATCATAGGGGACAGGATCCTCTTTCTTTCCATTCCAGTATATGATTAGATCTCATGAAGCCTTTAGGAAGACACGATTACCATATCCACGCACAATCTAGACAGAGTTTTTTATGAGACTGGTCCGGATTATCGCATCCTTCACTTATGGAGGGATATTACCAATGGCTTTTCCAAGAGTCTGAGTTTCTCGTAAAGGAATATGAATCGGATCTACAGCATCCATTGAACGTATCACAGGAAGATACTCTATAAGGTGTCTAGGTCCCGAGGTCATTTACCATGCATAATGATTGCTCGTTTGAGTCCCATGCGATTTTAGCGCGTGCATCCGGTGATAGATAAACAGAATATAAAATACATGCAGCAGTCTAGTGGATTTCCTACTTAAAAGTCACATAAACATAGATTTCATTGAAAAAGTGGTATGAGTCTAAGTCTTCCGTGTTGGAACTGTATTGACCACGACTGTCTCCCGTTCCTCATCACTACTATCTTGAGAAAGTTCCGAGGTTTCCTTCTTTTGCTCTCTATAGCTTCACGTTAGTCCCAGTCCAATTTACGAACAAAATATCTTACCTTCGATATATGACAATAGCGAAAACAAAGCCAGCCCACAAAAGGAAATAGAAGACGAAGGATACCGGCCATCCATGTCGCCATCTTGGTGCACCGTTCGGACCAGCCGTTGGGAAAGCTAATAGCGGAACCCAAATGTTGAACGAATAGCCCACCGACATCATAGCGCCCTGTTATACAAGATAATGTGGTTAGTGCCGATTCTTATTCAATGCCTGGTTGCAGAATGAGTACACACCATAATCAGGGCTCGTTCCTCGGAGTCGTTCTTGACAATTGTATTGATAGTTGAATACAAAATAGGACTCAGGCATCCAGCAGCCCCTAGGAAGTACCATGCAACGAATCTGAAGAAGTCAGCAAAGAGCTCACCAGGAAATGCAGAACCGGAATTGACTGACTTTAGCCCGGTAGGCACGTTCCAAATTATCATAACGATTGCTGAAAACAAACAAAATGCGGAGGCAATCGTGAAGATGATCCACTCCGGATAAATCGCTGCTAGTGTAGTCCCTAGCCAAGATGCAACAATTTGAACTCCATAAGTAACAGTCGGAAGCTGATTGATTTGCTTGACAGTGTAACCCTCCGCTTTGAGCCATAGACTCATGTAGCCAGCTGGATACGACGCAATTATCATGCAACTGGAAATATCATTAGCAAAATTTCAAACACCAATACGGACCTAGAAACTCACATGTAACAGCCGACAAAGAGCCAAATATGCCATCGCTTGAAAGTCCTCTTGAAAACGTCAAGATTCATCTTTCCAGGCCTGCTAATCTTGGCCCTTTCTGTTCTCTCCTTCGCCAGTACGATGTCTCTGTCTGTCAAAAAGAAAGGCTTTGGTGAATCAGGAATGCCAGGGAAAATGACGAAACCGAGTAAGGCCACAGGAATGGTGAAAACACCATCGATGATGAACAGCCATCTCCAACCGGGCATACCGCCAACACCCGAGAGATTGGTGTATGCTGCTGCTTGTAGATAACCGCTAATTGCTGATCCCGCGGGGTTCATTATGAACCAAGTTCCTGCTCGCTTGAACAGTTCTGGACCAGAGTACCAGGAACCTACTCAACATACTTTGATTAGTATATATTCATGCGCTGCTGTGGAGGAAAATAAAGGTCATATATACCGAGAACGAAGTGGGTTCCAGCAAATACAGGCGCCTCAAGCATGCCAACTAAAACACGAAGCGCGTACAATTGGTTGACATTTGTCACACGGCTCTGAGCGAACGTACAAATACCCCACAGAACCTCAAGCGTGGGGAGTAGCCAGCGAGCCCTATATTCCTTGTTAGTGGGCTGGTACATAGGTCGGAGGGGCTTCAAACTCACAGTTTCGGGCGCGACATCAGGAGTAGACCAGGTATTTGGAAAACAACATATGATGTAAAGTAGCAGATATTGAAATAATTAAGTTCATTGCCGTAAAGGCCAAAGTCTTCTTTCAGACCACTGACGTAGGCATTGTTGATGTTTGTTTGGTCTATAGCGGTTGTTAGTATCAAGTCTGAGGTTATGTAGATAACAAAAGAAAACGACGAATACTAACCCAAATACTTGACAAAAACTATCTCGTTATATTAGCAAATCCCAATGTTCGTTGCAGTGGCTTTACTTACAGCATAGACAGGCAAACACAAGGATTGACAAGTCCAATTTAAAGAGTAATCTAAACTCATTAGCACCACGTAACGATATTCATAATTCGATTTGACATACTTTCGCTCTTCAGCTGGATAGTGGGATGGGTACCAATTGAATACCTCTTTGAGAAGTCCCAACAAGGATAACCTGCCAGACTTAGGCTTCAGGTCGGACATGGTAAAGCCTGAACACGGTCTTTACTCACGCCGTACGTTTGTGAAATTCAAACCTTAAAGAGAGAATTATCACTACTTATACATGATAATGGTTTTTGGAGTATTATAACGTTCTAGCCTCGTGGTGTAGGAAAAGAGAGAAAGGCAACCGCGGCCATATTAGCACATTTATCTATCCGCTTTCACCATAACCCATCTCGGATGTTTAAATGGCCAGTGGAACTTGTATCAGCAGCTCTAAGAACAAGTTGGGATCGATCGACACCATTGTTGGAATAAAAGCCGGACGCAATGTCCATGCATAATGGCGTGCGAATTCTTGACTCCAGAAATTATCCGTTATCTTCGTCTCAGCAAGCAAGCCCGTGACGTGATTTTCTGCTGTCCGACCAATCTGGACATTTGATGCGGGGTATACTTCGGAGTAAATAGCGAAAGGGACTTATATACTTGCTTCTTTCCCGGAGAGGGCCTGTGGTACTGGGTAGCTCAGGTTACAGAAAGCCAATACGTCCCTCAAAGATCCACAATGTCTGCAAAATGCCGGGCAAATATATCGAAAACTACAACCATGTCCCAGAGACCAAGGAAGATCGTCAGTCATTGTACAGTATGATTGTTTTCGTTTTGCTAATATGACCCTTGGTATTAGTTGATTACGCAGAGCTTATCACCCTTGATTTGGAACTTTATGAGCAGCCAGGAGGAAAGGAAAAGCTCGTGAAGCAACTGGATCATGCAGTTCGAAATGTTGGTGAGTTAATAGTAGACCTAAAATAGACTTCATGGATACACTTTGCATGAACCCCACTGTTGCTGGATCCAGTCATCCCCTGGTCTTTATCTGTAGTTAGTTAGTTGGATTGCTAACAGATTGTCTCTATATAGGCTTCTTCTACGTGAAGAATTTCGGCATCAGCCAGGAAGAGGTGGATCGCCAGTTTGCTTTTGGACGCGAATTTTATGCCCTTCCACTTGAGGAAAAGCTGAAGTTTCACAATGCCGAAGACCTCGCGAGAGGCGAATACAATGGCTACAGACCAGCTGGACACAGAATGTACGATTGTTGGTGTTGATTAATTGGTTCATTGACTAATATGTCTTCAACCAGCCTCGGAAATGGTATCAGAGATAACGTGCAGGTGTACAATATTCCAAAGTTTGATGGTCACCACCAGCGACAGCAGCCTCCCGTCCTTGCTGAAAACATCGAAGAAATTGAGGCCTTTAGCCGGGTAAGCCTACTCATTTAGTCTTGATAACTGCTCATTAACTAATTCGAAACATAGAAATGCCACACCGAAGTTGTAGAGAAGCTTCTCCGCCTCTTCGCAATTCTACTCGAGCTTCCTGATGAAGATCAGCTCGTGCGCGACCACCAATACGATGTCAAGGGCGAGGATCACCTACGGTACATGCACTATGCAGCCCGCAGCGTAGAAGAGAGTATGTATCTAACAGCTCGTCGTCACCATGACCATAGGGCTGACCAGGAACAATTTGCAGACAAGAAAGTGGGCGAACTATACAGCCCGGGCCATACAGATCTCGGAACTGTCACCCTTCTCTTCCGCCAGCCAGTTTCAGGTCTCCAGATCCTCAATTCTGAGGGCCAATGGAAATATGTCAAGCCTCAGAATGCCACATTGACAGTCAACACTTGTGACAGTCTAACTGCTCTCACAGGCGGGTTGATCAAGAGTAGCATTCACCGTGTACATGCGCCTCCTTCAGATCAGGCTCACATTGACCGACTGGGGGTTCTCTATTTTGCTCGGTAAGACAATCTTGTCATTATGTATACATGTGGAACTAAATGCTGATTGACATAGTCCCAACAATCATATTGTCCTGGACCCAATCCAGAACAGCCCCGTTCTCCAGAGACTTGGCTTGACCACTAACGCTTTCACTGAGCTGGGTCAACATTTAACCACTGAGCAGTGGGTTCAGGTCCGACAGACACAACAGCAACGCCGCAACCGCGATGTGAAGGTTACTACTGAAGGAAAGTATACCTACAAGCCTAAGGACCTTGAGATAATTCCAGGGTTGCAAGCTACTATCTACAACTAGTCGTGTAGTCTGAATTATGAAATGAACACATAGGGCGCGAGCATGTTATGAGAAAGATTTAGTGAATCGTACTCGCAATTTCCTACTCCGAAGGAATGTGTCTTTGAAGCAATGTTGGTGGGATCAAGTTCATTACACAAAAAAAGGTTAGGATTAAATATGACCGAATGCTTCAGATAGGCCCTTACCTTTGTGTGCAACGCATAGAGAAAACTTAACTAGCCGGCGAGCGAAAGGGAGGTCACCGCCCGGTGCGATATCGAGTCTTCTATACCGACTAGGAATGCCGCTTTTTATACCGCTTTTGAACCACGATAGTTTGGTTCGAATAGTAGCATAAAGTCGCACCGGACGGCGGTATATAGGTGGTATAGCGGTAGACTCGTGCACTATTTGTTAGACAATCTGATGCA
The DNA here is from genome assembly GCF_001773325.1 of Penicillium arizonense. Lineage (NCBI taxonomy): Eukaryota > Fungi > Ascomycota > Eurotiomycetes > Eurotiales > Aspergillaceae > Penicillium > Penicillium arizonense. The sequence goes on along the minus strand of NW_019173289.1, from coordinate 39,156 downwards.
ATTAGAGATTATTGGCGATGTTGACAGTAATGAAAATACTGTATTTAGAGCGGTGTTTCTGCCGTTTTTTTTTTGTCTGGCAGAATAATTGCGCAAAGTGGAGTTTCTCAACGCCCCTCACTGTACAGTCTTCATTCCGCCATCCCATCTGAGAAACAGAGAAAATCAAAATGGCGATTCCGATCACAATCGTCACTGGCTTCCTAGGCTCAGGCAAAACAGTACGTGCACAATCAGATCGTCAATGACACCATCTGCAGCGACACAACCCGCTAACACACACCCAGACAATCCTCCTCAACCTAATCCCCCAACTTCCAAGCACCTACCGTCTAGCCCTTCTAAAAAACGAATTCGGCGATGTGGCAGTGGACAGCCAACTCGCCGCAACAAGCAGCATAAGCGGCGTGAAAGAAATGCTAAACGGATGCATATGCTGCAACATGGTGGGCTCACTTGGCGACGCCCTAACCCAACTCCGCAACGAAGTGAAACCAGACCGAATCGTGATCGAAACAAGCGGCAGCGCATTCCCTGCTACTCTCGCGATGGAAGTGAACCGACTCGCGCGCGAGGAGGGCGGACATTTCGCCCTGGATGGAGTGATCAGCGTGATTGATGTTGAGAATTGGGAGGGGTATGAGGATACGTCGTTTACGGCGAAGTTGCAGGCCAAGTATACGGATTTGATTATTTTCAATAAGTGGGAGAATGTGCCCGAGATGCGGTTTGATGCTTGTCTTGATCGGGTGGGTGATTTGGAGGTTCAGACGCCTTGGGTTAAGTCGGCTAAGGGGAGGGTTGATAAGGATGTTCTGCTGGGTATTGATGGGGCTTTGTTTAGGGGATTGACGGGTGTTGAGGATGGGAGTCATGGCCATGATGAGCATGACCATGAACATAAGCATGATCATCAGTCGGAGGTTGAGGTGCTTTCTGTTTGTTTGAAGGCTGCTTCTGAGGGGAGAACTGTGGATGTTGCTGCTCTTGAGCAGTTCCTTTCTTCTGTGCCGCGGGACGAGGTTTATCGCATTAAGGGTATCCTTCGGTGTTCGAAGCAAGATTTGCCGGCTGAGACTTCGGATGATCTTGCATCGAAGCCCAAGACTGAGGAGTCTGGTGTTCAATACTACATTCTCAACTGGGCATTTGGACGCTGGACTTGCACGCCTTCCACTATTGTTGCTGAGGGTGCCGACCAAACTGTCATTTGCCGCATTACGTTGATTTTAGCACGATACGAGTCCGCCAAGTGGAAGAAGAAGCTGGATGCTGGCGGCCTGGTGCAGGCTAGTGAGGGAGATGATATAGAGTTGACTGTGGAGCGTCTGGCTTAGACGAGGAGCTGGTTTCCTGTATAGATGTAATGTGGTTGCTGATACCTTACGAAATGATAGAGAGCATGATAGATTTCAAATCTTTGACAAGTACTTTACTGCTTGACACTACGAGAAAAAGCACTGAGGGGAGGTATGTATGACGAGGGCCAGGACAGTGCCACTATAGTATTGGACAGCTTGGCGGGAATTCGGGTCCTGATGGAAGTATATGCATTCTTTCTTTCTCACTAGTTTGATCCCTTTCTTTCGCATCTGTCTATTTCATCAATATGGAGAGAAGATTCCCGCTACCCGAGCTTACTTCACACCCCCGCGCAGAGTACCATCAGGGCAATGGTGAGATCATTGAGAACTGACGCGGAAAGCAACTTCACTCGAGTTTAGATTCTAGAGAAGGGAACGATGTAAAATATGCTGCAGAAAACACGACAAATACTATATTACTCTTCCCACTGGAAGTCTCAAACGAAAGATATTTTCAAGCAAAATGACAAAATGCACAATGTTCAACAATAAAACAGAGCCAAACTAGTAGTTGAGCAGGGCCGAAGCGCCAGTCTCGCTCGAGATGTAAATCACCTCATGGTTGTCGGAGAATCCGTTGAAGCGAGTAGCACTGCACTTGGTGTAGGCGCCCATATCCTCGAAATAGAGCCAGTCACCAGTGTTGAGCAGGCCAGGAAGCTCGATCTTCTCGCTGATGACATCAATGCCGTCACAGGTCGGGCCCCAGATGGAGTAAGTGATCTTCTCCGAAGTCGCAGAGTTCGGAGTGCCGGGCTCTGAGGCGCAGGTGAGGACCTGGGCGATCGGGTGCTGGTGATCGAAGATGATGTTCGAGAAGTTGCCATAGACACCGTCGTTGAGGTACAACATGTATGCGTCGCGCGAGGGGTCCGTGGGGTCCGGAATGTCTCGCCGCGCGATGACATTGGCGGCCAGGGTATACGCGGTGGCCACATAGTAACGGCCAGGCTCGGCAATGACACGGATGTGCGGCGGGAAGCAAGCGTCCACGGCTTCACCTAGAATGCCCGCGAATTTCTCAAAGCTGTCCTGGCAGAATCCACCACCAACATCCAAGGTGTGAAGCTCGTGGCCCACTTCTGCGGCCTGGTCAAAGACCACGCGCGCATCCTGAACAGCCTTGAGGAACGCCGAGGGATCTTCGGCGCCGGAACCGACGTGGAAGCTCACACCGACGACATTGAGTTCCAGCTCGTAAGCCAGTTCGAGCAGCGGACGAGCCATATCCATGGAGGCTCCAAACTTCATACTCAACCGGCACAGGCTGGTCGAGTCATCGGTCAGGATACGCAGGTACAGCTCCGCATCGGGGAAGGTGGCCTTGATCTTGTAAAGCTCGTCGGCATTGTCAAAGGTCATCTGCTTAACGCCGACCTCGGAGGCAAAGCGCAAGTAGGACTTGGTCTTGCAGGGCTGCGCATAGATGATGCGGCTAGGATCGATGCCCGTCTGAAGGGCCAGATCGATCTCCGACTTGGAGGCACAGTCGAAACCGTTTCCAAGCTGGGCCATGAGACGCAGAACCTCGGGGTCCGGGTTGCACTTGACAGCTGGAGATATTGTTAGCAAGGCTCGATTGTTCCAGTGAAGTAAGACTTACCATAGAAGGGCTTGATACGGCCCAAATTCATCTTCCAGCGCATATGCTGGCGGTAAACCTCCCCCATATCCGCCACGTAGAAAGCATCCTCCTCACCAGGACCACAGTGGTCCACATCCACCTCAGTGGCCCGCTTCTTCAACACATCCAGAACCAGTTCCTTGGCGGTCAAGGAAGATTGCAACAGATTGTCCTCTCCATGACTGCTGATGGGACCCTGAAGGTCCAGACTATTGGTATAGTCTTTCCTGAAAGTGCATATTTCAGCAGTCGATACACACGCAGTCGGTGCCATAACCGTGCAGCTGCAACTCAGCACGATTGATGATATAAAAAGATAGAAAAGAAAAAAGTATTTAAACCGGCAGACGACTGCGCGTTAGGGAGGACGAAATGTGTCACAACCGAAGTTGACTGGACCAAGCCTCCTAGACCCTTCCCCCTGAAGAGGAAGAACCTTCGAAGAAGTCCTATGCGGCAGCTCAGAGAACGAGGGAATAATCTCGTGGGACGTCAACGGGACGAAAAAAGGCGCACCGGACGAGAGCTTAGAAACCGCAAGCAGGAGGTGGAATGTTGTTAAGAGTGTCGCGTTGACGTCGAGTGGAGACAATTTGGCTAAGAAGCTGACGAGAGGCTGGAGCCGTAATGACCGATAGCCTTTGGGGGTTCCAAAGGCAGGGTCGAGCTGGAAAAAGGACTAAATCTGAGAGACAAAAAGAGACCAGTTAGCACAGCTGGCTACTGCAATTCCAGTGCTATGATAAATATGAGAGAAAAAAAGTGGACGTGTGAGAGAAGTCCGAGGGTTCAGAATTTTAAAAATTGGAGAATTTTTGGAGGGGCAGTAAGTGAGCTTAGGGCACACGACCATTGGGACAAAAAAAAGGCCGCACAGTCACAAGCCAGAACCACACATGAAGCAAAAAAAGACTCACCTGGAAAAAGACGAGTTGAGGACCCAAAAAAGAGGGAGATGGGAAGGAGGAAGCTGGAAGAGAGAGAGAGATGACGACTCTGTGGGGGAAAACCATTTGCTTACGGCATCACCCGAAGGGTCTCGGTCTACAAAAAAAAAAAAACTTGACACCAATAATCCCTCGAATGCGTTATTTTTGGGACCTTACTGCTACTCGATCCATTTTTATTGCTAGTGCAGCTTCCTATACGTCGCGAAATGTGCATGATGCATGAGGCGCGGACCAGATCCCGCTTTGTGCCCGGAATTGCTGAATTCAATTGCCAACATGCGGTGTGAGCGACACCGGATTGCCCTAATTTGATCATTCCTGGATGCCTGCTCTAGCGTCAAACAAATACAAATACCGGTATTCAGCACACTATGCGTTATATGTACCTAGGTGTGGCTGTGTGCTTACCTGGGAGCTATGTAGATGATACGCAGACCTACCGTGTAACATTTATATGCACGTAGTGTAGCTATATCCTACATAGATATGTAGGCACATGTAGGAAGCTACTCGTGCATCTACGTGTCCACTGGCAGTTCTTGATGTGCGCACGGACCATGAAAAGACCGGCCTCTCAGCTTTGTTCCGATGGTCATATACTTCACCCTTATATATGACCTGTATTTTTATTCCTTGCCTTCTGCCGTGCGACTGTAGCAATAAAATTCGATCTCATCTACCTGATCATGTTGAGAGGGGAGCTGTAAACTGTCCTGCACAGCTGTAAACCCTGCAGAGCTCATCAGATCAAAGAAAACTGTTTCGCTGTCATGTCGTCTCTTCAGAGCCACCAAGATAATTGCGTCCGGGGATGTCCGAACCAATCGGTCCAGCACATTGACTAGTGCGGGCAAGCTATCTGCGTTGTAGGTGCAATCCGAAACCAAGATTAACTCAATGGGCCGGTTGCATAGGTCATCCGGGGGGTTGTCCCAGTCGAGGTTTTGATATTCAACACTCGACTGGGGTGCCGTCTGAGCCTCTTCAATGTTCCGTGTTATTATCGACTCGACCTCGGGGAGGTCCGTGAGTAAAACTGAGCAGTTGGGTAGCAAGCTCGCCAAGGCAATGCCTACTATCCCACACCCTGCCCCTAACTCAACCACTTGAATTGGTGAGCTGCGGGCGGTGGATAAGAGCCGTGTTAAAGCAGGCATTTTTGACTCGAGATGTTTGTATTTTGGTTTGCCAGCTCTTGTTTTTATATCTTCCAGTGCCCTCTGCAAGTATATCACTGAGGCGAGGCCCGCATCCCTAGGAACATCCTTGGTTAGAACCTAAAACATGAAGAACCCATAGAGGTAAAGAACGTACCATATATGTCGGGCAATGCTATTCCCAGTTTCCTCCCAAATATTCAAACCCTCGCGAGGTCCGTCCCTGAGAACCAATTTCTCTGCAGGCAACTTGAGCCCAAACGGTGCACTTGTGGCAGCCATAACCAATGGCACTAGAGCTCTATCCCCAGTGACCTCGGGCTGAAGTTTGATGCTCAGCTGCATGGACTGCTGGACCAAAGCTGACGGGAGGGGGCCCAAATTAATGGCCAGTTCACGATTCCCGGCGTTCCATGTCACTTTCTGTTCAAATCCTGGGGATTTGTGAATTGAGGAAACGATTAATTCGACATCTTCAGCGAGGAAATCGTCTCCCAGGTCCGTGGTGATGCAAATAAGTGCGGAGATAAAGAGTGAGCCTTTCTTCGGTGAAACCCTTGGGGTTTTCAGGAATTGAATGTAGTAGACCATCACAAGATGTACCCAATATCTCCCGTTTCTCTTTGCACCATCTTGCGATCATCAAAAATTACCCCGGATCGGTATCTCACGTGCCCGCTGACTAACAGGGGATGACATCGGTTGCGTCCAACTTCACTTCATCCTTGACTTTGTTAATGTCGCCGGCGACAGCCGGTGGAGTGAATTGAACTTTGATCAAATCGCCGTGCCTCCATCGCCTTGCCCAACATGATGCGACCGCGCGACCCCCGCATCCGGCAACGGATCAACCAGATCTCCCATAATCTCGAGTCCGCCAACGAAACAGCACAGGAAGGGCTTTACGCATTCTCCCACAACTATATCTCCCCATGCTTTGCATCGATTGGAAGCTGTGTCACCGCATGCACAGCCCCTTGCCTGCCGAGCCGGGAAGACCACCTCAGGCGGAGACGACGCGGCCGAACCGAGGCTAACTTTGATTTCTACGATGATTGGGAGAATGAAGAAGAAGAGGACAGCTTACTTGGATGGGGCAATGGTGAGCTTGACAGGCTCCTTGCTGGTAGCGGCCTAGCGCGCGGAAATGCGGAGCAACCGCGCCGACCGAGGAGGATGAGCTATGGGACTCGAAACACAAGGCGAAGGAGCACAGTACACATTCCAGATAATCACGCCGACCCGACTGTTATTCCAAGTTCGTCCTTTATCGGGTTCCTTGAGCGCTTCCCGTGGAGGTTTGGCGCGCGCGGAGTCAAGTATCGGCCTTCCGCTGCTGATCTCCAAGAACATCCGGGCACCCGGCGATATGCGCATGAGGATGAACCCTTGATGGAAGCTATGGACGATGAGGCTCAGCTATCTCCCACTCCGGCTGGGAGGAATCGTAGTGCGACGCAATCATCCCGTGGGACATCGAATTCACTTAGTTCGCGCGGTGATCTATTCCCTAGTGACGAGGAGGAGGATGCCGTACCCCTTGACGATGAATTCGCGTTTACCTTCACGCGTCGAGGGACGGGATTGGAGTCAGATGATCAGTCTGGAGCAAAATCTGAGTTGACAAAGTCTGGTTCTGCATCTAGCCTGGGCGATGCGTCGTCCAAAAAGGACAAACGGAAAAACAAACGCCGCACGAAGAGATTCTCGAGCCCACCTGGCGCCAAGATTGTTCAATCGATTGACACACCGTCGATGACAGATTTTAAAACAGAAGATCAGCGGGCTGCACTGGAAGAAGAAGCGGCCATTGAGAGTAGACGACTCGCCGCACAAGAGCTAGCTTTGAGTCGAGGTCTCGATATGAGAGCGGGTGATATGGTAGGAGATATTGCACAACCTCCTGTCCTCTCGAAGTCAAGCTGACCAAGGCACATGTTCAGCCAACTACGAAATCTACCAACACAAGTCTACCGCTACAAAACGAGGATAAACAATCCATCCCCCAATTTAGGAGGTTCAGTGATTCTTCCGGCCAAGAAGCATCTACCAACCAGACTGAACCTTTCCCTCCTCTCTCATTATCTCCTTCTTCTGTGATTCTGGAGTCTCAAGGCCTGTCCAAAGCCTCGCCAAGGGCTCTCTCACCGCATGGACTTGATGATACGAATTCCTTCGACTAATTAGCACTGGGGCCTATGTTCCTCTGTGCATTCTGTTTTTGCTTGCTTCCGGTGGTGTTCATGGTCTTTCGCCATGGGTCACTACCTGTATGATATTATGAGCGACTTTGCTGTACCTTATACCCCCTGACACGAATTGAAGAGTATTAAGTATTATGACATGTGGAATTTCTCCAATCTCCTTGCCAATATTACGCTAAAGAGGTTCAAGAACTGCATAATAAAATATTACCTCATTTCCAACTACTTCACTGCAATGGATAATTTCCCTGTCACATCCCCAACTTCATTGGTAGAACATAGATCATCACGAGACCTCTATCATGCTTTACATTAGCCCGAGGACTTTCCGAAATAAAAACTCGATCTAGGCCGAGAAAATAAAGGGAAGTTAATGAGCGTCTAGCGTCCTCGTGAATGCTATCGATGCCATAGTCCGAACATCTACACCCTTCAATGTATGTTTTGTGACTACACAGAAACGAACTATTTCTACTTTCCACTCACTCTATAGAGTATGAAACGAGAAAACACATTCAGCTTGTGTGGTGTTCCACTATGTCAATGTTGCTAATCGCTTGCTAGCACGTACGAAAGTGTCTATGGAGCAAATAATAGCCAAGCAGACAATCAAGCTGAAGAACAAAGAGACTTGAATATATAAAGGGCCTCTCTTTCCCGATCTACGGGAGTCATTGTTTCCTCATCATGTCTATCTATATACCACACGATATGAAACCGAGAGCTGGAGAGTAATTGTTGAGGAGCTTACTCCATCTTGACTCATCTCCCTCTTTAACCCTTCTTATTAGCTACCTGGCTGTCTATGCTTAGGCCTCCAATATCTCGCTCCTGTGTTTCCAACTACTGATAACTGTCTTTTGTGCGGTCCAATAAAGACCTCCTGCTCTGTGTTCTGGTCACATTTACCATCAAAAAACAAATACCAGCCAGGTCTTTCCAGCATGTCCCAGCTGGTATCCTGGAGCCTTCAAGGTCACTGGTATCAGAAACACGGAATGTTCCACTAGGTAATTAAAAGAGGGATTCCGGCTTGTCTCTGAAATGTATTGACAATTAATCTTAGAAGGGTCTGTGTCATCAACACTGCCCATAGGCTGGTCCACCTTGGCTGTGCTCAGGCAGTATCATACTAGCCGCTGGGAGGCTCTAGAAGGATCTCTCCTATGGTGAACAGGCTCATATGCCGACGCGAAGAAGTATCCGCGTATGCTAGAGGGCGCCTGGCTTGTTAAATAGTACAAAATGTACATAATATCACCTTTCGATGTGCGATTTGAAGGTCATCACGCACCGTTCGGGTAGTTAGCCCATATGCAAAGCATTGAAGCCCAGAGACAAGCCGGGACCGGCATGTCGTTATCCCCACACCCTCCGGGGCCCACATCGGCCTCGTCAGCAAAATACGAACAGCACACTGCACTCCTACATCAGCCAGGAATTGTGATTGTATTATTTTCTGCACTTTCTGCATTGCTTGAGCAAGACATTGTATTGGAGTTCCAACGCTTTACATATATAGTCTCATATCACAGGAATCGTCAACCGCCACAACATACCAACGATTATCGGTCGTCTTGCCCCGCATCATGGCTAAAGCAGAACAAGACCTCAGATCTGTTCTGGATGGAGGCTTTAATCCAAGAGAATTCCCTTGGTATGAGCCTGAACTTGTCGAGGTTCCTGAGCCAGCGAAGAAGATCCTAGAGAGCAGAATTCCACGTGAGGCTGTGGTCGAGCATGTGAAGAAAGTGGTAAGTGTCTCTCCTGATCCTAAATTGGGAATTGATACTGATAAATCTTGTATTTTCCAGCGAGATAGAGCTTTTGCAGTGGTAAGTCTGTGCTCTTCTGAATGCCATCTGGTGGATTTGGGATGACGTTCGAGATGCTAAACAGCTTCCAGTTCCCTTATCCGTGCATAGGTGCTTTTCGATTCTTGGATATGTCTATAGCACAGTCACCGCTGTATCCTGAAATTCTCGATCGCCTGAGGTCCGGTGAAAAGCTACTGGATGTTGGATGCGCAGTTGGACAAGAGTTGCGTCAACTGGTGAGACCGATTCATTTCGTCAAGTAAAACTTGATAAGTTTTAAATTTGCTAATCCTTTCATCAGGTTTTCGACGGCGTGCCATCAGAGAATCTCTTCGCCTCAGATCTCCGCCAAGATTTCTTCGACATAGGCTACGACTTATTCAACGACCGCGATAGTCTAAAATCTCACTTCATAATGGCAGACATCTTCGACGATAACTCGGACTTGGTAAGGAATCTGGCCAACAAAATCGACATCGTGAATGCCGCTTCATTCTTCCATCTCTTCGACTGGGACAAGCAAGTTACCATTGCAAAGCGGCTTATAGGGCTGCTTCACGACAAGCCTGGGTCTCTTTTGATTGGAAGACAGGTTGGCCGGGTTGATCCGCCACCTCCTGAAAAGAAATATGAAGCTGGAAAGCATTACCGCCATAATCCTGCTACGTGGAAGAAGCTCTGGGAGCAGGTTGGGAGCGAAACGGGGACAAAGTGGGAGGTTGAGGCTTGGATGGAGAAGTGGGCTGGGGCGGATTCTATGATGAAGGATTTCCATGAAGGCTTGGAAACGTTTAAATTGAGGTTCACGGTGCGGAGGATTTGAGAGACATGCCTTGATTTGGTAGGGATGTTTCTTCGACTACTTGATATAGCCGTGGATGAATATGACGAAAGACAGAACTCACGGGTGAGCAACTAGATTTTCAGGGATGTCATCACCAAAGTACCAATTGAAGAGGAGACTATGAGATGGATAAATATGAAGTGTCTAGATCGATAGAGAGAAAGGAATATGACATGGATCCGGCCGATGACGGCAGGATCAAGTATAATTCTGCACATGTTTTTGCCTAAATAGAGCTTGGATTTTTGTCAAGGAACCGAGGTTGAGATTGTATATCCAAAATGTTGAGCAATAGATTGGAAGGGGAAAATGATTTTGATGGATAAATTGGTTATGAAGGTATCTCAGAACTAGCTAGGAAAACCACAGAGAGGTGGCGCCAGTCTCAACACAAAGCTCATTCAATAACGCGTGGGACAGAAATTGCGGTGGTGTTTGCCAAGCCTTTGACATATGGACAGCCGCTTCACCCTTGAAAACAAAATAATTGAATGAATGCTTCAGACCACTTGTGTCACATCCTACAGAGAGAGATAGTCTGCGCAGCGGGTAATGCCAAGCTGCTGAACCAGGAACTCGTTGACAAACTGGCACTTAGGATCCTGGCGCTGCTGAATAGCCAAGAACTCGGGCAGCTTCGGGAATTTCTCCAGGGTATAGGTGGCATTAGGAGGACTCATCTTGTTCCAGTGGGACCGAACATTGTAGGTTTCACCAAATTGAGGGAGGAATTCATGGGCCAATTCCTGGTTCTGCCAGAGAGTGGTGAAGTTGTTATATTCTTGGATCCAGTCAATCTCAATGATCGCAAAAACACCGCTGGACTCCGGGCCAAGGTTATAGGTGTTGACAGGAGACAAATATGTATCGTCACCCTTGAGGGTACGGTGTTGGATGACCATTTGCTTGTTATAGGGAGCCTTCATGCGAGGCGTCTGGGCCTGTTGGAAGGTGGTGTAGTTGGCGGCGGCTTCCGCGTAAGACTCAATAGGAAGAAAGTGCTCGATTTCTGCATAGAAGCCTCGGGTACAGACACCTTGGGGAGAGCAGGACGCAGCGTCAGTGACTTCGTCGTAGCAGATGTATTCCTTCTTGCAATCACCGCAGCCGTTGGCACAGTAATTGAGAGTGCAGTTGCGAACACCGGTATAGTCAGTCGGCTCCCAGTAAGAGAGGAAGTAAGTAGGCTCGAGGGCCCAGCTGTGAGTGTTTTCATCCCAGTCGAAGTGAGGGCCCCAAACAGTCATACGGTCGTGCTCCTTGTACAGTTGGGCAAGCTCCTTGTACATCTTCGAGAAGTCGGATGTGGCATTCAACACCTTAGTGGTCTTCTTCAGGAGTTGGGTAGGCTGGACCTTGATAGTCAACTCTGTGATTAAACCGAGGGCACCAAGGCTGATACGGAAAGCCTTGAGTTCTTCCGCATTCTGCTTCTCGTCGATGACACGGAGATTTCCCTGCGAGTCCAGCACACGCAGCCCAATGATCTGGGTTGCGATATTACCGAGGTGGGATCCAGAACCGTGGGTACCGGTGGAGGCAGCACCCACAAAGTTCTGAACACGCTCAACACCGAGATTGCTAAAGGATAAGTCATTGGCCTTCAGCTCTTGGACAAGGTCATCGACATCCCAGCCGGCACCAAAGGTGACGGTCAGATTCTTCTTGTCGATACTGAGCTTTTTCAAATTGGTGAGGGAAACGATATAGGTGGGCTTCTCAGTGAGAGTGTTGTCGACGCAGGTAGTGAGGTTACCGAATCCATGACCATTTCCAACAACTTTGATGTGGGAGCCCTCATGGTACTGCTCCTTGAGGAACTTGGCGGCGGCAAGCTCATTCTGAGGAGCAATGTAGGCGTCAGACTGACAAGTGACCTCAAACTGCCAGTTGAACCAGCGGTAGGCTGAGCCAGACACTGCGTGCAACAGCAGCAGCAAAAAAGCCAGCTTAAGGCTAAGCATTCCGGAATCTATGGAGTCTCCAATGTCAGGAAACTACCTGGCATGGGAGAAATCGAATGAAAGACTCACAGGAATAAGAATGCTCGAACTATAAACAAGATCGTCTCACAAGAGGATTATTGCAATAGTAATGATTGAAAGGACTGCGTTGGCGTTGAAGAGACGGAGCTGCGAAAGAGAACGGTGAGCGAAGGCAACTTATATAACCCCAAACTCGCTCCTGTTTCAAATAAATCCCGATTGACGAGACACTCCACTCATGAGCAAATTTTTCCTTTCGACTGGAGCATTCTGATACGTGTTCCCTGTGATAGAGTCATCGTCGATCAGACGGGTGGACAGTGACCTGCATAGCGGGAAGTTGAGACTAAAGTATGGACTAAATACAGGGGCTGCCATTGCCGCTTGCCCTTTCTGTTATACTGGTTGTGTATTTGAGTCGGGGTTCCAAGAAAGGGCATTAAGCGTAGTTAGTGAGGAAAATCGCACACACTACAACGATTTACCAAAAGAATGCTGCCGTGCTTCAGTCCATCAAGGCTTTCTCGGAAATCTCCCCACTGAGGCGTCCTTGGCGTTTCTCGGATCAGATAAAAAAATTCGAATGGGATCGTCACGCTATGCCCACTGACCAACCTTGGGTCAGTGGGGGACATTGTGGCGCAGGTACGGAGTATGATGATCTTAATTAATGAGGCAGCTGAGCTTCATTTGCAAGTCAAGTCCTTTGGCACGAAGGCAGTCCTTTAGGTAAAAATTCTAGTTGCTAGCTGGCTCTTTTCCTTCTTTCAACCAACCAACCAACCCTTCAATAGAATAATCACTGCTATTTATCTCTTGCTAGTGCGTAGTGCTTTGGCTTTTAGCCCAATGAAAATTGAACCCTGTTAGTATCCACTTTTTTGGCTATGCGTTAAACTCAATTAAAGACCGACTTAGTATTTGCCGCGTCCTGGCAAACCGAGCGAGGACACTAATGACCCTTATCAATCACCATGTGGCAGATCCCAGACCCGTAGAGTTGGTTGGGCCTTAAGTGTTACCTATCAGGCGCCGTCCTGCCATGCCTTGTTCTCCAACCCTAATTTGCCGGTGAAGAAAGTGGCAAGTGGCAAGGTTGCTTGCACTCTTAGAGACAAGTTGCATGAGTCTTTAGCGACCAACTTTGGAACCCAGGCACCAAATATTACGTATCGTTGAACAATAAGGGGCTACAATCGTACGATTGACAGTAGTTCCGCTTATTATGCTCCTCGTCCTTGAGTACGCTTCTCCAGAAGCCCACAATTTTGGTACCTCTGACAAATGAAGCCGACGAACGCACGCTTTAAACTCGGATTCAATCTCGGGTCTTCGTACACGATCATCAATGTCCCGCGTGACGAGCTTCCGATCGAAGCATTATGTGTATGTAGGAAGAAATCTAGATATTCTCACTCTCAGTCGTCAAGAACTTTTACTGTATAGCAACCGACTCAGGACTTCTTTTTCTTTTTCTCCCTTCCATCTGAGATTGTAACTCGAGATGAAGTCTCCAATCTTCTCCTGCTTTCTTATCTCTGTGGCCGCAGCCCAGAGATACCTGCCCTCAGAGCAAATCGATGTCCAATCCAGTCTTCTTTCTGATCCTAAGAAGGTCGCCAACAAGACTGTTGACTACATCATTGCGGGAGGTGGCTTGACGGGCCTGACTATTGCGACCAAGCTGACTGAAGACCCCAACGTCAAGGTCCTAGTCATTGAAAACGGCTTTTATGAGTCCACCGATGGAGCCATCACTGAGGATCTGAACGCCTACGGAGACATTTTTGGCACCAATGTTGACCACGCCTACGAAATCGTCCCTCAAGCTACCAACAACCGCACCGAGAACATTCGCTCGGGCAATGGCCTTGGAGGATCAACTTTGATCAACGGTGGCTCCTGGACACGTCCCCACAAAGCCCAGATCGATTCTTGGGAGAAAGTGTTTCGCAACAAGGGCTGGAACTGGGACAACCTGTTCCCATATATGAACAAGGTCGAGATCGCCCGTGCTCCAAATGATGTCGAGATTGCCGCTGGGCACTACTATAATGCTTCCTGCCACGGAACGAACGGTACCGTTCATGCTGGTCCCCGTAACACCGGAAAGGCCTTTTCTCCGATAATCAAGACCCTTATGAATTCTGCGAAGGAACGTGGTGTCCCTACCCAGCTAGACTTTCACTGTGGGGTCCCTCGCGGTGTTTCTATGATTCCCAATACGCTACACGAGGACCAGACTCGCTCGGATGCTGCACGTGAATGGCTTCTGCCCAACTACAAGCGCCGAAACTTGCAGATTCTGACTGGTCAGTTTGTTGGAAAAGTCCTTATCAATCAAACTGTTTCTGGTCACAAAGCCGTTGGTGTAAACTTTGGCACCAACAAGAATGTGAACTTTGATGTATACGCTAAGCACGAAGTACTTCTAGCGGCTGGCTCTGCTGTCTCCCCCCGAATCCTAGAATACTCGGGTATTGGCTTACAGTCTGTACTCGGTGCGGCCGGTGTTCAGCAAATTGTTGATCTCCCTGTCGGTCTTAATATGCAGGATCAAACCACCACTACCGTCGGCTCCCGTACCAAACCCTCCGGTAATGGTCAGGGCCAGGCCATCTATTTTGCTACTTTCAATGAGACGTTTGGGGATTACGCACCTCAGGCTCACCAGTTACTCAACACCAAGTTGCACCAGTGGGCTACTGAGACAGTTGCGCGAGGTGGTTTCCACAACGTGACCGCTCTTGAGATCCAGTATCAGAACTACCGTGATTGGCTAGTCAATGAAGAAGTCGCCTATGTGGAACTGTTCCTTGATACTTCCGGCAAGATCAACTTTGATTTATGGGATCTCATTCCATTCACCCGTGGTTCCGTGCATATTCAGGGCAACGACCCCTACCTGCGACGCTTTTCCTACAACCCTAAGTTCTTCATGAACGACCTAGACCTTCTTGGCCAAGCTGCTGGCTCGAAACTCGCGCGCGAGATCTCCAACAACGGTGGTATGCAGACCTATTTTGATGGCGAGACTACACCTGGACTCCGCTTGGCCTACGATGCCGATTTGGACCAGTGGGTAGATTATGTCAAGCAGAATTTCCGCGCAAACTGGCACGCCGTCAGCACCTGCTCGATGATGGCAAAGGAGCTTGGTGGAGTTGTTGATTCTGAGGCTCGAGTGTATGGTGTCGAAGGTCTTCGCGTGGTCGACGGCTCGATCCCGCCGACTCAAGTGTCTTCCCATGTCATGACTGTCTTCTATGCTATGGCTTTGAAGATTTCTGATGCCGTTCTGGCAGACTACCATGCCAAGTCTTCGATGCACTGATGACCAAAGTTTAGGATTGACCATCATGCATCGGGAAGCTGGTTATGCGGCTCGTTTGTGTTCATAGCTAAGGGTGCTTCTATGTTGTCTGCTTTAGGTTCTTTCACTTCACCGTTACCTTCTATTTCTACATTCCTCTTACCACTTAGTTTCTGTAGAAACGTTGATATTTCGTGACTATTCCCAATAGCATAGTGGATTTTGGCATTCAGTTTCAAGAAACAATCGAAGATTCAGGTGGTGCGCAAAAACCGGCAAAGTCCGAGCACTAGAAAGGAAAGGGAAAGCCAAGAAGTGGCAGAGGAAATCAAGTAGCTAGGTACCTAGCTATTAGTAGTAAAATACACGTGTATGCTAGGTACTCCGTACGTGCAGTCCAAACATGAAAAAAGGGAGCGGGTCTCCACTCTTAACGTGATTCTCGGAGATGAAGCTGTCAGGTCGGATCTCGGCCTACTGTATTAAGCTGGGGAGTAGCGATCGACTATCCGTCTGCGCCGAGGTAGACTATATCGCTCACTTGACACACATTCCTCGATGCTCTTTCCCCTGGACCTGGCTTTGAATTTATTCACAATTTCTGTTCTTTCGTTAGTAATTTGCCCGGAGCTTCTAGTATGTTAGCCTTTTAAGGCGTATATAATACCGCACCTAGAGAGAACCTTCTGACCTCTTAGGGAAAAACTTTACTATTTGCTTCTATACTAAGCCACGACCCTTTTTTAATTTAACCAAAAGCTGATTATCCTCGGATAGACATTGCGTTAGCCTATTAGAGGTCCTAGCTCTAGATATTTTAGGGTGATATAGCTTAGTAGTTCGGCTACTAACTTATTTCGTAGAACCTAAAAGAATTTCACCTAATTCCCGCAAGTACGAGTGCTCTAATTGTTCCTCGACTATAATTAAATAGACGACCTTTAAAACAAGTATTTATCGCGTTAAAAAGCCTCGGATAGGAATGGTTTTGATATCACATAAGGTTATCAAATGGGTCTAACCCATCAGCACATTGAGGAATTCTGCCTCGTTAGCTGAGTTACGTATAGAGTTATGCCGGGGAAATCTGGCTGCACGGGGCGCTACAGTTAGTCGTACTCTTTTCGTTCGGTGAGGAATTGAAGATATCTCACATGGGTCATCACCGCTGTCGTGGCGGACTAAGCCACTAAAACTAGAAGCGGTAAAACTAACTCGAAAAGGAAATTCACAGGTCCGCCTTTACATTAACGAATTACCGTTTTCTCCACTTCCGTCATTACCGAAAATCCGATTCAAGGTTGATGAAAAGCCCCCGGCAACTTGCTCAGCGCAGTCCCACTGACCCTGTGACGTAAATTGATGCGTAGAATTCTCCAACATAGCTGGAGTAGAGTCATACTGAACAGAGGTTCTCTGCATCTGTGACAACTGAGGAGGTTCGTCAAACAACCACGGTGGATTTGCGAGCGACATAATCTCCTGATCAAAGATGGTCCATGACTCATCTGCACTTGGTCCTGGGAATGCTAATGCTTCGCTGGTATCTGGCGGGGTGTGCATGGCTTGCATGCTGGACTCGAGACGGCGAAATAGGACTGTGTGGATACTTGCCGCGGATAGGTTTGTTCGTTCGAGGCTTCGAAGGTGGGATTGGATTAAGTGGAGGTCTGGAGTCTGATTAAACTTGATTTTTGCCTTTTCTTGGAATTAAACCTACCGTCCTGGTGGGTCATGCCGTCTTCAACGCCTCGAAGGAGGAGTATGGCTGCCCAGGTAATCATCTGTTTCGTTAGGAACTCTACAATAGTCAGGTTTCGGGTTGACTCACGATCAGATCCCAGTTGGACCATATACTTGCATCATCCTGTCTAAGTCTTAACACTGCCCGAGCTGACACAAGCAGTTCATATCTCTCCACAGAACTTATGTTCGCTGCGCTGAGATCGAACCCACGAGCTGGGTGGTAGATTGACAAAACATATAGCTTATGCAGATGATATTGCAGTAAGATAAGAATGCCCTGTCTGTCAGATGGAGTGGGTTCTAGCATATGTCAGCCGGGAGCAAAGCCCTGCGTGGATCTAATGCAATAGATACTCACGAGACGAGCCATTATATCGTACCAGCCAATCATCTAGCTTCCGTGCCCAAAGGCGAATGACTTGAGAGTCATTCTCAGTAAACGGGGTTCGAACGGCAGTGACAATATCATTTTCATCAGCATTGATAGAGGCCCAAATGGTGGGTAATCCTCTGCCCACGAAGTGGCTTAGGCCATAATGCATCATTTCCGCGAGGCCCTGGAATGCATTGCCTTGGTGGCTATCTAGGCGTTGGATTCCGGGTGCGGGGGCATGTCGGGGGAGCAATGGGTAAGACATTTGCATTGATGCGTGTTCAATGTCAATAACCTACATGCAGATCCAAGTCAGCCGAGTAACAGGTAAATATTTGCATATTGGAAGAATTCCTACCTGAAGACCAGAGAACAAACCACGCCAATCATCCGTCGTAGCATTCATTTCCGCGGGACAATGATCAAGCCAAATGCGATATGCCATCGAGATCCACATACCAGTGGCATCAATATAAGCCTCTGAGCTCAGACTAGCCATGATCAAGCCGAGGATATTGTGGAATGCTATCTGTGTTTCTGATTGCGGAGAAAGATCCTGTTCATCATCTTTTTGTACTACTGCCTGTGGTGAGACTGATGGGAAAGATAGAGTAACCAACTCCGCAATGGCGCTAGAAGTAGCAGCAAGATAGCCTGTCTCTAGTGATGCCAAATCCGAAGATGGGTGGTGTAGGGCAGAGATGTAAAGCACAGAGGCCAGCAGGAGAGGTGTTGGAGACGCAAAGGCACCGTAGTCTTTGAGGAAGTGGAGAAGGGGCAGGTTATTTAAGAATCTGTCGTTCTGTTAACTATTCAATTTTGTACCTCAAGTGGAAAAAGAAGATACATACGAGCACCAAAGTTGCTTGACAATGGGCCGGGACCAGGCATTTTCATCTGCAGTGGGACGAGTAATGACTCGTAGGTGTGCAACCGCTTTCCAGACTCCCTGTAGTGGGGCCGGATTCACATCCTCTTCAAGGCTTGCTTCACGAGATGAAATAGCCTCGTCATCTGCCTCCTCGGTAATACCCAGTGCGGCCTCGATTCTAGATAACCGGTTCAGAATTGACTGGTGGTCTGCAATGCCGGGTAAAATTGCAAGATTTGGATCTTGTTGTAACTCAATCAAGCTATGTATAGCGGATGCCTGAATACCGTGAGTTTGGGCTCGACCTTTTCAAGGATTAAGTTCTTACATTGGCCCGCGGCTTGAATACACACGCTGTTTGATTCTGTCGGCATCGACGACATGGAGGAGGCCCAGACACTTCGCATTTCATCTAGTGCACTGTCAGCTTTGATTGATTCGATATGTTCGATTTGAGATGATGTCTGTCTATACAGTACCTTGAGTCTTCGGCAGTTTATACAGGCCTTGGTCGGCCTAGGGCCCACCGTGACCGTGGTGGTCCTGGATTTCTTCATTTTGAGTCAGGATAATTCTACATGACTCTCCAGACACAAAAAAGAAGTGTAAACAGGTCAATTGCAGGAAGAAGAGGAAAGGATGTTGTTACATCAAGCTTATCAGAGCCACGTGAGGGGGTGAGATTAGAGTTTCTCCGCTTTGGGGCTCCGCAATTGCCACTGTAGCATTATTCATGCAAAACGTGATTGGTATTTCTACAGGTCTATAGCAAAAATTTACAAATGTTCTCCCGATTTTAGTCCGTCCTGTGTAGACTTATAGGTCCAGGGCGGTTCCGAAAACGGAGATGCGAAGTGTGCCACAAGGGCTCACATTCTTTTTGTTCTGGCGCTTGCATATTCCACAAGGGAAAGGATGCGACATCTCGCAACCAAAGGAGGTAGCTGTTTGGAGATGTGATTAGCTCTGTGCCGAAGCACGTATAGATCATCAGCGCGGGTGAGATTGCGTGGAGGGGAGATGGAAGAAACGAAAAAAAAGAGAAGAGGAAATCTATACAGATCGGATATAGAAACATATGTACAAGGTGAGGCGTTCAGGGGTAAACATAAAAGTACATGGGAAGATGGAGTGGTGTTACAAGCGTCCTAACGAATGCCGAGGTGGTGTTAGTATTAAACTTCGTAGGGTAAGAAGAGGCTGCTGAACAGGACGTGACAGAAGCCATCGCTCACGCGGAGGGAGTGGTGCCATTCTGTCCATCCATGGAGAGCTTGCGAACCTCCCATTCAGCGTCAGCCCAGTCCTTCTTCTCACCAAGAACACAAGTCGTTTGACGTGCTCCATTCACCAGGAATTGATCGGCCGCATCGTTAACATCCTTGGCGGTGACATCCAAGACCTGTTCTCTCCAACGCTGATCCATTTCGTGGGTGACACCGCTCATGAAGTAGCGGCTTCCCTCGTCATCGACACTGACAGGGGCATCAAGGCCTTGGAAGATACCGAGCTTGGCCTCTTCAATCTCACGTTCGGACCAGGCGCGGTCTCTGGCGAAGACACCGCTGTTCTTGAAGACCTTCAAAGTGTTCAGGGGGTTCGGGTCACGGTAACTCATGAAGGTGAAGATGCCCTTGAGGGGTCCATTGCTAGCACCGGCACCATAAGCACCCCCCTTCTCACGAATCTCAGGGTGAAGGTAGTTGTGGGTGAGAAGCTGTGACATGACACTGAGGGGGGCGCTGGAAGGGTCGACGAATGGCACAGTCTGGCTAGTTTGGCCGGAGTAGTATACCTTGTATGGCATGTCATAGAAGGCCTTGTTGACTGGACGGAAGGTCGAGCTTCCCGGGGTGGAGGCTGGGGAGCGGGACTGGGGAAGTCCAGAGATCCACTTCTGCAAGACAGACTCGTTGCGGCCGGCACTCTCTTTTTCGCATACCATGCGAACGCGGAGGTTGGACGAAGAGATGGCGAAAGACTGGATCAGGCGAAGCTTCTCAATCAACTCCTGCAGACGCTCGGGAGAAGACTCGGCATCCCGGAGGAGATTGGCAGTGGCTTGTAGCTGCTCAAGACCAGATTGTTGCTCCTGAACCCAGAAGGCAGGGGAGAGGTTGGCTGCCGCAGCATTGACTGCAAAACGATGACCAGTTCCGGCAATGGAATCCAGTGCTCCGTTGGTGGTCATTCGCAAAAGCTCCTGGATCATGGCCGGTGCAGCAGGGCTCATGAAGTCAGTCTCAGTAACCAGAACAGAGAGCATTTCCAGCATCTCGGGGATGTTCTGGTCCAGAGCGAAGCCGGAGAATTGCATACCCTCCTTGAACTGATCCAGATGGGTTGGCGAAGACACAAGGAAGGAGGAAGTCGAGATACCACCAGTCTTGAGTTTGATCAAGTCCTCCCATTGTTCCATAGAACGGTTAGCAGTTCCCAGACGCATAACACAATCGTTGAAAAGGGGCATGAGCAAACGAAGATCGTCGGGGAGGTTGACGAAGTCGTTCAAGGCTTGGAAGTAGGTCAGGCCATTGGTGGGGGCTTCACGCCAAACAACGTCAGCGCCATCGACCTTGGACTCGCGGATAGGCTTGCGCTCCTTCTCACGTGAAATATCCTTCACTCTCACGGATGGCAGACAGCTCAAATCGGCATTGTGGGCGTCTTCCTGGATCTTGAGAAGTTCCAACTCCTCTGCTCCAAGGTGAGCGACGGCGTTCTCAACAGACCCATGCTGCTCAATGAGCTGAGCGAGTTTCTTGTCCTTTCGGACAACCTCCTTCTCGTCCAACTCTTTGTTAAAAGTGGGTGTGCCAACCATAGTAAAGGTCATGCACTGGTCGTTGATAAGATACTTTTGCACCAATGACTCAAGGTAACCAGGCTGCGCATATCTGGTCTTGAACTCCTCGATGACATCATTCCAAGCAAGTTCTTTCATTGGGTTCGAGCCGTTAAGCCACGTCGAGATGGTCTTCTCCATCACGCCAATTCCAAAGTTTGCAGTCTTGTGGCGGAGGGAAAGTTCCAATTGATGAAGGAATCCACGGACCTTCTCCTCGCTGAAGCCAGCCGAAACAGACTCTTGGAAGACCTTCTGGACCACATCCTTGACCGTGGGGGCGTCCGCTTCACTCACGCCGTTGAGGCCAACCGAGAAGATGGGAATTCTGCCAGACGAGTCGAGACCAGTGTTTGGCGTAAAGGAAGAGCCAAGTCCGCTCTCAATAAGAGCCCGATACATAGGCGAGCCATAACCATCAAGAAGAAGCGAGGAAACAATGCCGACGGAGAAAGTTTCCACGATATCAGTAGTATCACCCATGTACCAAGAAGTGGAGGTCTTGTGTTGCTTGTCTTCGCTGGCGAATGTATCGATAGGTCCGGGAACAGTCACACTCTTGGGTCCTTGACTGAGATCCAAAGGCTTCTTGACATCAGTATCGGCCTGTCCCCTCTGGAAACCATCCAGCACGGCGCCAACCTGCTTCAAGTGATCTGCCAGAGGCATGTCACCGTAAGTGAGAATCTTGGAGTTGCTGGGATGGTAGTTGCGCTTCGAGAAATCGGTCAACTGTTTGTGGGTGAGATCTGTGATGTACTCTGGATCTCCACCGGAGTTGTTCAGCGAAGGGAAGATGCTCTCCTTGAATCGAATGTAGTAGAGGTAATTTGCGTCCGAGATCTGGCCTTTCATCTCGTTGTAGACAACTCCCTTGAAAACAATATCCTCCAGTTGAGCCTTCTTCTCGGACTCCGAGGCACGGGGATCCTCGGGACCCAGACGCCAACCTTCTTGGCGGAAGTCCGACTCCTTGAGAAGAGGGTGTAAAGTTGCATCAAGGTAGACAGATAGTAGGTTCTGGAAGTCCTGCTGGTTGGTTGTAGCAAAGGGATAGGTGGTGTGATCGGAGGCTGTGAAGGCATTCATAAAGTTGGAAAGCGAACGAGGAAGCATCTTGAAAAAGGGGTCTCGGATAGGGAATCTGGAAACACGAGGTCAGCCAACTCTTCAATGCGTTCACGTCCATGTCACTCACTTTTCACTTCCACATAGGGTGGTGTGCTCCAAAATATGAGGCACACCTGTGGCATCCGGAGGGTTGGTTTTGAATCCAATTCCAAACACATTGTTCTTATCATCCCGAGCCACATGCATATAGTCCGCATCGGTCTTGTCATGCTTCAACCAAACCGCAGTCAGATGAAGCTCCGGCACATGCTTCTTCTCTTGAATCGTGAACCCGTGGAGCTTCTCACCAACCTGGGGATAACTCTCCAAGTTGGTTACTGTTGAGGCAGCTCTTACCCAGGTATTCCGGGGAAGGATCGTATTTTTTAGTGCACGAGCACTGAGAGGCTGGCGGAGGGCAGGCACTCGCGCCGTGCCGAGGCGCATTGATGAGCGCAACATGGTGTGTATAGTTTGTGACGATCTTAAATGAGCATTTCAATATCAGATCAAATTGCAAAGCGTAAAACGAAGGACTTGACGCAGTAAAGATCAAAGGGAAGCAGACCTAAATCTGAGGAAGATGTCAAAGATTAAGTAAGAAGCCGAGCCTCGATGGAAATAAAGAGCTTACTCATCACCCGTGACTGGACACAGAGAACCTTGACGTTGACTGGAGGGAACTTCGAGACGGACGTTCAATTAACAAAAACCACCAGGATTATACTGATTTCTCTAGATATTGTGTCTTGAGGACTAACCCCCGGTGTTCGAGGTATAGATGACTAATACCCCTCGATCTCCGGTGTACGGTCACTCCTACTCAAGACTCAACTCCCGCGACGTCGTCAATATCCCAGAGCCCTGTAACCTTTGCGGAGAACACGACTCTGGGATTCTACGTGTCTGTTAACTCTCTTCCTGCTTCCTCCGGCATCCAACCCTGCGCACACTCCGGAACCATCGGTGAACCCGCCTGCCCAATACGTGAACCTGCGATTTCCGCAGACAACCGAACATGTCGTCCACCACGATGGCAAAGAAGAACAAGGGGAAAAAGACGGCCGACCCCAATGAGACGTCCAAACTTCTGGCCGCCAAAATCTCACAGTTGGAGCAAGATGCCGCCGGCGAGAAGGATCAAGAGGCGGAAATTGGTGCGTGACTCCCTTTGTATTCTGGGGCTTCATGACATTCCCCTGGTTTGCGTGATGCCGCTGGACTGCGGGGTTAGTCCGTGCGGAGTTCAGGGTCACTAACATTGGTTTTTGATATACAGAGCGCGAGGTCAAGAAAGCCACCCGGGATCTCAATTCGCTGCTGAGCACTATTGAATCGCCGATGAACCGCCTGGAAACTGTCCACAAGAAGTACACCGAACTGTTGGCGGACATGAAGAAGTTGGACCGCGATTATTCCAAGAGCAAGAAGCGAGCGGATCAGTTGCAGAAGGACCAGGACAAGGGCAAATCCGATCTCAGCAAATCCGTGACTATGAAGGACAAACTGGAAAAATTGTGTCGCGAGCTTACAAAGGAAAACAAGAAAATCAAGGTGAGTCCGTCAAACCGCGCCAGGCGACGAACGCGCTACACTCCGGGCTGTAAGCTGAACCTGTCGCCAGGATGAAAATAAGAAGTTGGAAGATAATGAGAAGAGAGCTCGTCTGATCGTCAACGAACGACTTGATTCGCTTCTCTATGATATTCAAGATGTCATGGCTGCCAAAGGAAACCCTCGTAGTGAGAAGGTGGATGTTGATTTGGATGAAGCGTACGGTTTCAATATCCTATTTTGCAACTGGAATATACTAACGAATATATCAGTCTCCGCGCTAAGCTCAAGACTATTAGTGAGCAGTTTGACACCCGCGACTTGCATTACAGGGGTCTCCTGCGTAGCAAGGACTCCGAGATTCAAAGTCTTGCCTCCAAGTTTGAAGACCAGCGCCGTATCAGTGAAGTCGAGAACAACCGCTGTCGGGCTCTGACCTCGCAGGTCTCAACATTCTCCCACACCGAAGCCGAGTTGCGCAGTCAGCTCAACATCTATGTGGAGAAGTTCAAGCAGGTACGGACTGCGCCGTTATATATTTTGTCTATCTACTAACGCACTATAGGTCGAGGATACTTTGAACAACAGCAACGACCTTTTCCTTACGTTCCGCAAAGAAATGGAAGAAATGTCCAAGAAGACGAAGCGCCTGGAGAAGGAGAACCATACCCTCAACCGCAAGCACGAGCAGACCAATCGCAATATTCTCGAGATGGCAGAGGAACGAACTCGGAACCACGAAGAGCTGGAAAGATGGCGACGCAAGTGCCACCATTTGGAAGCCCTATGTCGACGCATGCAAGCCCAGGGCCGAGGCGAGGGCCTTGCTCTTGCCGAAGGCGACGATCACTTGGAGGGTGATGATGAAGGGACCGAAAGCGAGTACGATGATGATTACGAAGATGACGAAGAGGACATGAGCGATGAGGATGACCTCGAGCCGCCTCCCCGCGTTGACCAACCTCCCGAGAAGCCCGTCTTTGGCCCAACCCCGCCCCCCAACCTGCTGGAGGCCCGAGCAAACGGAAATGCGGTGGTTAACGGCTGTCACTAAACTTGTTGAATATTCATTGTAGTGGTTCATCTATGAACCCACTTGGTTGCCCTTGAAGGTCTTCATCCTTTGTTCATTTGTCTCGGCGAATGCGTTTGCCTCGCTGACATGCAAAGATACGTGGCTCCCCTTGATCTGCTGTGGGCAGCAAAGAATAGACAGTATGTCTGTTTTCGGCTACTATGATCTTCAGCCCTCGATCCATAGACACATCTTCAATGTTGGTTCCGCATTTCTTCTTGATGTTCATGTTTTTTGTACAAGTATTATCCACAATGAACGAATATGCCAAACCGTTTCTTCTTACAGCTTGCTCGCAGGACCTGTAGTAATGTATGAGCCGCCAATCTTCAGCATATCAACTGCCTGCTCCACCATCTCCTTGACAATAACCCCAGCTGGCTTGATCGCCGTCACACTGGCCGACACATCACCCATGAGGAAAGGCATATCAATATCCTTCTCATTCTCCAAATCATCCATCATAGGCACAATCCCCTTAGCAGTCAACTTAGCAATATCCCCAGGCCTTCCCTCCCACTCCTTAATATAATCATTAGGCAGCATGCGCAAAGGCCGCCCACTAACAACCAAAGTCCTCTTCGTCTCACCATACCTAGCCCCAACAACAGCCTCCTTATGCAACTGACTAGCACCACTCTCCTCAGACGCAACAAACCGCGTCCCAACCCAAACACCAGCAGCCCCCAACATCAACGACGCCGCCAAACTGCGCCCATCATTGACACCTCCGGCAGCAACAACTAGCGCCGGCTGCCCAGTCAACGGACTCTTGTACCGCTTGGCAACATCAACAACAGCAGGCACAAGCACCGAGAACGGCACATCACCGGTATGCCCACCTCCTTCCCCACCCTGCGCGCAAACAATATCAACACCCAACTTAAGCGCCTTCTCCGCATGCTTCGGCGCGCCCACCATATTCATAATTAAAATGCCTGCCTCATGCAGCCTCTTAATCGTCTTCTCAGGCGGGACACCAACAGCCGAGACGAATAGTTTCGCGCCATGCGAGATGGCAACCTCGACTAACTCATCCAGCTGGCCGTGCGTGTAGTCGTGGTTTGTGGCGCGCGCTGACCCGCCAACTTGTGGTAGAGCAAGATCTACACCGAAGGGTAGGGATGGGTCTCGCAGCAGGGATTTCAGCTCTGTTAGCATTTCGCTAAGCTGGTCTGGGGTGTAGCCTAGTCCGCCCACTGTTCCTAAACCGCCCGCGTTGGAGACTGCTGCTGCTAGTGGTGCACCTGAGGCGCGGGCCATTCCTGCTAGGAGGACTGGGTGTTGGATTTTGAGGAGGGTGCAGAGGGGGGTTTGGAGTGACATTTTGGGTGTTGTAAAGTGTGTAAAGTGTATGATTCGGTTTGGTTTGGAAGTGGATGTATAAGATTTGAGGACTGGAGTACGGAAGCTGGATACTTGTAGTTTATAGAGAATTATTCAAAGGTATGAAGCATTTGTAGTAGGTACCCTGCAGGTTATAGACATATGCAGTTGGCATATTCAAAGAGGGGAAATCAACTTTCCTCGGATAGTTCGAAGCTGTTGAGGCGGACCGAGGCTGCATAGGCGATCTACAAGTGTGCTTTATGAACGGCACATTTGATTTATACAGTTCTTTCAGGCTTTGAGAGGTACTTAGCTACTATTTTCTATGATCTACACTTTTCGAGGCTCACTGATATCCAAAGATGTAGGCCATGTCTTCAAAAGTTCCTCGAATGAATATAACGGACGCTATGTATTGAATTGATTGCATCACTAATTACAAAATATAAGACATCAAAACTATGCAAGATCTAAATCAACCTATAAAACCACTGCTGTCCAATTTGTCTCAGTTGGCCAGTTCGCCCCAAAGCGGGAATGTAATTGAACGCGCTAATTGACGCGCCCACGCGTCAACCTTACTCTACCAACTCCGCACATCTTGCAAAGATGAAATCGGACAACGATTACGGCTTCCTGTGTCCTCCGAGGTAATTGCGCCCTGCTCATGTTTATCTAAACTACCGATTCTCCTCGACTTCAAGCTCGTGCTAACCGTTGAATCCTCTCCGAATAGCAAGGAGGAACAGGAACAAGAACCAGTCTACCGCGCACCCTCTTTTTACAATCCTCTTCACACCTTTCATCTTCCCGCCGGTCAAGGACGGCACTATAAGCAGCAATATGGCGACATGTACTTTTTGCGACTGGCCAAGTTGAAGCCCAGTGTGGAACAAGTTGCGACGGACGCTTGGGACGGACTTATTGTGAGAACTTTCGATTCTGCAAAAGCTTGATACAGTGGATGGACGTTTCTGACTGCTGTTGGAATATCTAGATTGCCGGAGAGAAGGTTCGACGCGTCGATCGAGTGCTCGATGTGCGACAGGGCGAGCTCTGCTGGGTGGCCGGTACAGTCTACATGGATTTGCCAATGAAGCCGAACATTCTGGACGATCTTACAAAAGAGGTCGGTACTTGCTCTCAATATTGATCCTGCTACGTAGGGCATCCTAACTAACAATCATAGAACTTCACCTCTGCGCCCCCTCCCCGCCGCACCTACACCGACCCTCTCGATCCCTCTTTGACCCAGATTATGTTGGAGGATGAGTCGGGTCGGCTAAGACTTACTGGAAACTTCCTACGGACGACACAGCTGGCGACAGGTGCCATTATTGCCGCTTTGGGTACCGAGAACGCCAATGGAGACTTTGAAGTCATTGATATCAAGCTGCCAGATCTGGCACCGCAGCCTCAGCGATGGGAGGGCACCTCACAAAACGGGCCAAGCACCGAAAAGCAAAGCGGCAAGATCGCATTCGTCAGTGGATTGGGCATCACAGGAACATCGAGCGACACACTTACCTTGGAGCTATTGACGGATTACCTTCTGGGCTACACCGGTTTCTCGGGTCACGACGAAAACAGTCCCTCGACAAGTTCCTCAAAAATAACCCGCTTGATCATTGCGGGCAATTCACTTGGAGCCAGCGTGACTACTGAAGCCGCATCGGCTGGGTCTGACAAGGCAGCTATTGCAAAAAAGGCCATGCCAAAAAAGTACGGTTATGACGCCTCCGCATACAACGCCTCGCCTATTACACAGCTAGATAACTTCCTAGCGGAGATCTTGCCTAGCATTCCGGTAACACTCATGCCGGGTGATAAGGATCCTGCCAACTTCTCTCTCCCGCAGCAGGGAATCCATCGCGCTATGTTCCCCCAGGCTAGGGCGTACTCTGCGCCTCCACCTCGCGGTGAAGACAAGCCTGAAGCAGGCTGGTTTGACAGTGTCACCAACCCCTGGGAGGGCGATGTTGAGGGATGGCGAGTGTGGGGATGTAGTGGGCAGAACGTTGACGATGTCCTCCGATATCTCAACTTCGAGAGCACTGAGCTCAGCCTCGAAGGTGACACAGATGACTCTGAGTCCCGGGTCCGAGTCATGGAAGCCATGCTTCGCTGGCGATGCGGCGTTCCGACTGCGCCTGACACAATCTGTATGTTTAAACACCTTAATTGTATCAGCCCATTACTGATAATCTCTTCAGGGTCATACCCATTCCAGATGGATGATCCATTCGTTTTGCAAACCTGCCCGCACATTTTCTTCGCCGGTAATCAGCCACAATTCAGGACTGCCACGATCCAAGGCGACGTCCCTCTCCGTTTAGACGGTGACACTGATATGATGGATGCCAAGGATAATTATGATGGCTCCCGTGTTCGACTGCTTGCTATTCCCAAATTCAACGAGACGGGCGAGTTGATACTAGTTGACACTGAGACGTTGGAGGTCGAGGTGGTCAAGTTCGGGGTTTTCAAGGGACGAGAAGAACAAAAGTGAATTGATAGAAATACCAATCAAATACATCACATAGTATTTATTAAATCTTTCCACAATTTGCTCTTCATCCTAGTGTTCGTAATATTCATATTCACGAAATTATATAGATCAATCAACCTGGGCCGCAGCTCGTTGGTTCCGCCAAGCCCCACAATGGAAAGAATCAATCCCACCAACTTCCGATCTCATATATCCCGTCGAGCCAGATAGACATCAGGTCAGGTCTCTGGGGTGATCCAAAATCCGCAAAAATGCTGCTCAATGCCAACATCGGTACAGTTTTCTCCACCTATATCCATTTTTATACCCACGCAGAATACAACCTAAGACCTATATGCTAATCATATCCAATCCTAAATAGCCCTCTCATCTTCAAAAGCCCTGCTAGTCCCGTACTCATCATGGCACGTACCGCAATACCACGAATGGATGAAAGACCCAGTAAGTAACTCTATAAACCAACCAAAAAAGCCAAACATATTAACCGAGCTGTAGGAAATCCAAGAAGCAACGGCCTCAGAACCCCTAACCCTAGAAGAAGAATACAACATGCAACTTAGCTGGCGAACAGACGCAGATAAACTAACCTTTATCGTCTGTCGACCCCTCTCAACAGCCAGTACAACAGAGGAAGAGCCCAGCCAACACCAACTTCAAACAGAAAGTGATGGCCCACCAAACATGGTTGGCGACATAAACCTCTTCCTACGCATTGATGATGGCGAACATGGCAACTCGCCGCCAAAATTACTAGGAGAGATCGAACTCATGATCGCCGAAAAGAACAACCAGCGCCGTGGGTTTGGGCGCGCCGCGTTACTTATGTTTATGCGGTATATTGTTCAGTATCAGGGGGCTATTTTGGAAGAGTTTGTTGCTGGGGGTGGGGTTGATGTTGAGACTGTAAGGAAATTGAGGACTGGGGTCGAGGTTGAGGCCAATGAGACCGAGACTGCGACAGCTTCGACGTTGGAGTTTGACTATTTGAGTGTCAAGATTGGGAAGGATAATGTACGTAGCTTGAAATTGTTTGAGGGCTTGGCTTTTGAGAAGGCGTCTGAGTCGAACTTTTTTGGCGAGGTCGAACTGAGGAGGAGGGACTTGAGTCTCGGTAGTGTTGATGGTGCCCTTAGGAAGGCTGGTGTTAGGGGATTTGTTGCTTTGCCTTATGAGAGGACTGAGTAGGTGGCTTTTGGGAGTGTTTGGTATGTAACTAACATTCGGATATACTAATAGAACTATAAATTCACAATGACAGCCTGTAACGACGGATACCTAGCATCATTCCCTCGTACTCTGTATCCGCTCAAGCGGAGTACAAAGCCGGACCAGGAATAACATACGCACTCAACGTTTGATAAATGCTAATCAAAATCCCAGGATCGGTCTCGGTATACAGCGCCTCACCAAGTGTACCAGCAGGCACATCACTGCCACCACCTGTAACCTGCAGATTGATACACTGCGGATAATTCTGCGCCCCGTCCAACTGCCCCGCCGAATGGAGCGCAATAATCTCATGCCGCATAACATAATTACCAGAAGCAATAGTCGAAGGAATAGTCACAGTCCAGCGATTCCCAGCCGCAATAAGCTCATCGGTAGCCCAAGTCCCCGGCACAGCGGAATTATCTACAAGACCCCTTTCGGCAATCTTGAAGAACTTCAGTGTGGTCTTGTCGACCGTGCTGCAATCGTTGTTCGTGCATGCTGCCAGGTAGGTGACCACAGGCCCATGGTGCGAATCTGGCCAGGTCGTCCATTGGAGTTCGATGTCTGAGCCCGCGGTTACTGTGGCGCTGAGGGCAGCATTTACGCCGTTTCGGTGGCAGATTATGTTTGGGTCTTTGTATTCTGTTGGAGCTTCGAAGCCGAGGTCTGTCGCAGTTGAGGTCCAGCCGATGTTTGGGTTCTAGAAACACTATCTAAACTAGGATCGAGAGGAAACTCTTAGCGTCATCCCAACAAAAGCTTATCGTGTGAAGGTTAGGATAGTTCAAAGAGGGAAGAAGTACGTCCTTATCGCACGTGTTTGAGCCGGTAGCAAGCATTCCGTCGATAACTTATCTATCAACATAACATGAAGCATGAGTCCATTGGATTTCTGGATGTTATACACGAATGGCCGAAAGACACTTCTAGAGGTCATGGCTTAGCGTCATCCCAAAGCTCATTGTGTGAAGGTTGGGACAGTTCAAAGAGGGAAGAACTGCGTCCTTATCGCACGTGTTTGAGCCGGTAGCAAGCATTCCGTCGATGTCTGTTAACATCATAGGAAGCATAGTCATCTTTGGAAATAGGAGGCCCTCAAATTCTCCCCCTTCTGCCCACGGGTCTTCTCCCTCCCATGAATCATCAAGAAGATTGATCATTGCGCAACACACGAAGTTGGCATAGAATTGCCGGCGATCATAACGGAGCTCTAGGAATATAATATCGACCCTAGGGTTCTCGTAACCATCATCCAGGGGGCGATGATCGTTGTGAATAGATCTTCACATCATTGATAGCGAATCCTCGAGCCAGAGCTTGTTTACTAGAGCACATGAGAGTAAGTCGCGTCCCCATCCGGGTCCGTTTCGAGGCATGCAGCTGATGATAAGCCCCACGATTTCAGGATCGAGAGGACACGCTTAGCGTCATCCCAACCGAAAGTGATAGAGCATAAATGAAAAGTTTTTATAGCAAAGGGAAGAAAAAGTAAAAGGTTAAGAATGAGATTGGCCATTTTTTGTAATGCAAAAATTGAGATATGCGATTGGTCCTTGTTGCTAAGAGCGTAAGGATAGAAGATAAAGAAGAAAGGAAGATCCTAGGCATAAGGAATCCTTTTATAGGTCTTCATTAGCAAAAGGTTGAGAGTGAGATTGGCCATTCTTTGTAATGCAAAAATTGAGATACGCAATTGGTCCTTGTTGCCAAGAGCGTAAGGATAGAAGATCGTAGGCATAAGGAACCCTTTTATATTACCTCACATAGTAAGGTCTTTAAGTTACTTTACAGCCGCGTCACAAGACCGCCCCCCACCTCTCGGGTAGGGGGTGTCCCTCGGCCATTCTGCAATCATCAGCCATTCTGCAAAATTTCAATTTCTTCAACTTCTAGCTCATTTTCTAGGCGTATAAGGTCTAGGATCCATGAAATAAAACCATCAATAGCCTCATTAGTCAATAATGTATCATCCTCTTCATTTTCAAGTGCTTCCTCCAATTCCTTAGCCGCTAAATCGGCCGCCATTTTCACTGCGTCTTTCCGCTAAGCTTATCTAAAACTTTATAGCACTCTATACATATGTAGTTATAACCCTGTTATATAGACCTGCTGTGAAAAGCCAGCTTAGAGATGGTATATGGTAGGCAGACGAAACGTAATTGATTTAAACCCCAATGGCAATGACTTAATGAAATAGACCCAGCTATCGTGCTTTACCATAAGTGGAGAAGGGATAGCTGAGGAAAAGTGACGGTGGAAGTATCAATTGTATAATATATACCATAAGCAGAGTGAATAATGGAACAATAGTAAGAGAAAAGAGTGGCGTTGTATTGTTGTTCGTATATGTAGTTTCTTTGTTAGTCACGCCTAAGGCATCAAGCCCCACCACCACCTCAATTCACGTTTTATATCCGCATCTCACACACTTTGGTCTTCACTCAACAGTCCTTTCTACATTAATCTGTGTTTGATCAAGATCAGAAATTACATCTAGACAGGGCAGTCTCGACGCGCTAGAATCAATCCCTAATCACCCGGGGCATTCGTTTCCCTGCACGCATCCGCGGCGATTATCTCTCGACCCTGAATTCTCCAATTTCTTCATTTCAACATACAGAATGGAGGGAGCCTATTCCGCTGATCCCGAATGGGCTGATGTCACCCCAATCGAGCTGGATGATGGCTCCGGTTCTGGTGCTATGCCGCTGGCTACGATTGCCTACCCGCCCGAGTACCTTGAGGCAACCTCGTATCTGCGAGCCGTGATGGCTGCCAATGAAATGTCTGAGCGGGCATTAAAATTGACCGAGGATATAATCTCGATGAATCCGGCGCACTATACCGTATGGTAAGTGAACATGTTGATGCGCAATCATTCATTTCCGGGGTTCCGTGATATCTAACGCTCCGCACAGGATCTACCGAGCAAAGATACTCTTCGATCTGAACAAAGATCTAAACAATGAACTGGAATGGCTAAATGACATTTCATTGAAATACCTCAAAAACTACCAAATCTGGTATGTTCAACCCACCCAGAAACAAGAGTCCCAAACTCACATCTACAGGCACCACCGCCAAGTCCTCCTGTCATCGCGAGAGCACTTTCCAACCCTCCCACCAAAAGAAGCAGACTTCTTAATGGAAATGTTCGCCCAAGACTCCAAAAACTACCACGTATGGACTTACCGCCACTGGCTAGTCCGCCACTTCAAGCAATGGGACGAACCCCGCGAACTGCAAGACGTAGAAGCACTGCTAAAAGCAGACGTGCGCAACAACTCTGCCTGGAACCACCGTTACATGCTCCGCTTTGGGCCGCGCGATACCAGCAGCCCAGACGCAGGCATGATAAACGCAGGCGACATGACCACTGCGCCCGGCGAGAAGGGCCGGTTACCTGTTGTTGATGAGGATCTTGTGGATGGTGAGCTTGAGTTTGCGCAGGAGGCTATTTTGCGCGCGCCGGAGAACCGGAGTGCGTGGTGGTATGCACGGGGTGTTTTGAGAGCTGCTGGACGGGGGCTTGGGGAGTGGGAGGAATTTGCTGGTAGGTTTGTTGGGGATGGGGGTGTTAAGAGTACTCATGCTCTTGAGTGGTTGGCTGATGTTTATGCGGACGGGAGGGAGGGGTTGGCGGTTGGGATGTTGACGAGGCTTAAGGAGGAGTTTGATCCTATTCGGGGGAATTATTGGGATTATCGGATTCGGAAGTTGGGAGTTGCTGAAGCTGAGGTTGCTGTTAGGTAGGGTGGGTGTGGTTGTTTACTTATCGCCTAGGTTATGTTTGGATAGGACCATTTGTGACATTGATTGCATTTATTAAACCTTCTTTTATATGGCGACCGCTGTGTAATGTATGAAGGACGCAGGAAAGTGTAAGCCTCTATCTAAATGATAGCCAAGAAACAAGTCCCAAAGATGAAGAAATGAAAGAAACATAAACATAATTCATATATCGCAAATGAAACGCCAATGGGAAACAAGGTATCAAAGTAAGAAAATAAACATATCAAGCCCATCCCTCGTCCAACATCTTACGCCACTCACTGGCCATGTCAATAGTGACATTGCTACCACCACACACAATGATAACAACCCGACTGCGCTCATTAAGACCAGGAACAAGCTGCTTAAGCTTTGAGTTAAGCTTTTTACCAGCAACCTCAGCCTCCCCCTCAAGATCAGTCTCAGTATCCGTCGATGAGGACCGGTCATCACCGTATCCCTCATCACGATAAGAGACAGCCGTCTCATCTGAGCCGCGCTTCCGCTTCTTGATGCTCTGAGCACCGGCAGCGCCAGAGGCAGAAACTGCAGTGGCGGCATCGCCGATAGCAGCCTCAATGCAGACTCCACATGCAAGCTCGACGAGGAGTCGCTCGTCGTTGGCTAGGCGGAGGACACCACGGGCGGCATCTGCGTCTGAGAGAACGGTGCTGTGAACTTTGACACCTGGGGGCGGAGAGACGGCGTACTGGAAGGTCTTTTCCGAGACGCGGATGGCCCCGAGGGAGGTAGCTTGGGATGTGATCTTGGGGAGGGAGACGAGGGCGTTCTGAGCAACTGCCGTAGCCAGGGAATCGGTACCGGCCGTTTCGATGGCGAGGAAGTGGATGGGGTTTAAGGAGGCGGAGGTGTTTTGCTTCTGGCGACGGCGCTTTTCGATGCCCATGATCATACCATTAATGAGGCCGCCACCGCCGACGCTGCACAGGATTGCGTCTAGGGGGATGGCGCGATCACTGTAGGCTTTTGTGTCTTCTGGGGTTGTTGCGGGGGGAAGCTGGGCCTCGAGTTCGTCGATGATTGTGCCGTTTCCTTCCCAGATGGGTTGGTTGTCGAAGGGGTGCAGGGCAATCTTGACGATGTCTTCGTCCTCGCCGCTGTTGTTCTTCATGATAGTTTCCCGCATGTATTCTCCTGCTTCGGAGAAGGTCTCACCATGTCGGATGACGTCTGCTGCTCCTGCTGCTCGGATCTTGTCCAACATCAGAGGCTTGGTGGCCATGGGGACTACCACTGTGCATGGGTAGCCCAGGCTTTTGGCTGCGCAGACTGCTGCCAGTCCGGCGTTTCCTCCGGACGAGGCGTAGAAGTGGACTTTGCGGCCCACGTTTGATGGGTTGCGGAGGTGGGAAAGGATCTGGTTTCCCATGGCACGGGATTTGAAAGAGCCACTGGGCTGGACATTCTCCAGCTTCAGGAAGATCCTACATCCAGCTGCCCGGGAAAGGCAGGCGGACTCGACCAGTGGTGTCTCGATCCATGGCGTTTTGAAGGTCTGCTGTTGACTGCAGGCGGCCAGGTCGATGCTCCCCATTTTGATGTGTTGAACAAAAGGAAGAGAAAGGGGGTTGCGGTGTGGTCTTGCTCAGGGCAGACTGGTAAGATATGAACTATAAAGACAATGTTTCCCAAAATAGAGGATGCCTCAAGCTGTTATACAAAGGATGCCCAAAATAGAAAGATAAGACTCGGATGAGAGAAAAGAGAATACCAAACACCAAACCCTAGTATACAAATATTCAAACATGTTTTGATATACATCTATCCGCAGGGTAGAGTTTCCCGGCGGAAAACAACTTTCCCGGGAGATAGGACTCGCCCGCCGTGTTGGAAGTTTCCCGACAAGGCCAATCACGGTGGATCAGACGTGACATATCGATTCGTTTTGGAGTCAAACCTAGCAACTCAGCTTAGGCCTAGTGGAGGACCCGGGAAACCACCTTGGACGCTGGCGCGCATCGGCGGAGATGATGTAAATCCTTATTCAGACCGGACTGTTCGGTCGCACCCCATTGGCCCCCAGTCCATTATTCTTATCAAATCGAAAGTCAAGAGTTACTCCTCAGTGAGCAGTGGAGGGAACAGAATACCCTTCTTAATGCCCTCACCGTAATCTGCATCCGAACCGTACGCCGTGGCCGCGAATGCCCGCTTCGAGGGGTCCGAGGTGTCTACACGGAGCAGTTCTAGAAGGTCATGAGACTTGCCGGGCATAAACGGTTGCAATAAAATGCCTGCGATTCGAAGCGATTCGGCCACGTTGTAGAGCACTCGTTGAGGGTTGGGGCTTTTCCACGGCTCCGCCGCGTGGAAGTATTTGTTGGTCTGGAACAAGTTAATACTCCGATACAGTGCGGGGATAGTCCCTCATACCTGCTCAATGATGATCATAGTTTCTTGTAACGCGGCTCGTGGGTTGAGCTTCTCCATATGTCCTGCTACCTTGGTAGGCGTCTGTTGCAGGAGCGTCTGGTGTTCCAGATCGTCAGGAGTTGCAGCTGGAAGCTTGCCCAATGCCGCGTCGATAATATGCGAGCGCAAATTGCCACGCGCACAGCCAATTGTGCGCTGCGCAAGGTTCCCGATACCACCCTGGAGTAATTTCTTGTAATCCCGAATGATGAAAGAGTTGTCGAAATCCGCATCATCCGCTAGACTGCCCCGATAAGCTAGGAAAAAGCGCATGCCATCAACTCCGAACCGTTCAATGGCGAAAAACGGGTTCACGACATTGCCAGTGGACTTGGACATCTTCTCGCGATTCATTGTCCAATGTCCGTGCACTAGCACGTTCCGAGGCAGGGGAAGATCAAGCGCCATAAGGAATGCCGGCCAATAGACGCAGTGGAATCTACCGGATGTTAGCTTTAGATAAGTATGTCGGACAAACTCGCAAACCTACCGAACGATATCTTTTCCAACTACGTGCAAATCTGCAGGCCATACAGACTTATCTTCTTGGCCAGGCGGGAAAGGATACCCGGCTTTGGTCAGATAGTTGACGAGCGCATCCAGCCACACGTAGATCGTCTGCGTATCGTCACCGGGAACTGGGATACCCCATGTCAAACGTTCCACTGGTCTAGAAATGGAGAGATCCTGCAATCCCGAGGCAACGGCGTTTACCACGGCAGGTGTGTATGTCGAAGGTGTGATGAATGGATCTTCTCTTTTGTACAACTCAAGCAGACGATCCTTGAAAGCCGATAGACGGAAGTGATAGTTGATTTCTGAGGACCATTCTACTTCCTTGCCCGTCTCAATTGAAACCTAGGAAGGTGAGTATTTGCACCTGGACGGGTCAGGGGAGAGCCTACCATTCGCTTCCTCCCGGTTGTTGGATCTAGGGAGTTCTGCACTTGTGTTTGGGGATAGAACGTCTCATCGCTGACCGAGTACCATCCTTCATGCTTGGAAGTATAGATGTATCCCCGATGTTGCAGCATTTCCTATTCTTGATCAGCATGCGCCATCTATCGAGATCGTAATCGCCTACCCAAAAATATTGAACAGCATCTCGATGTGCCGCGTCGGTGGTGCGGATAAAATGGTCGTTGTCGAGGTTCGCAGCCTTAGCCAGATCCTATAACATCATGTCAGAAAT
Source organism: Penicillium arizonense (assembly GCF_001773325.1). Taxonomy (NCBI): domain Eukaryota; kingdom Fungi; phylum Ascomycota; class Eurotiomycetes; order Eurotiales; family Aspergillaceae; genus Penicillium; species Penicillium arizonense. The sequence goes on along the minus strand of NW_019173289.1, from coordinate 1,878 downwards.
GTGCTGGATTATGAGTCAAGAGACCATACCTCGAAGGTTCGGCAGTTCATGTCGCAAAACGCCTGTGTATCCATGCCTGCTTGAATGGCGGCTTGTTGAATCTAGTGATGTCAACCCAGTAATCCGGCCCCATGTACAAAATTGCAGTACCTTCATTCCATGCTCATCGGTTCCAGTCAATAGTTGAGCATCTTCATTCCCAAGTAAGACCTGCCACCGTTTCATAATATCCGCGATGACCATCGTATACAAGTGACCGACATGGGGAGCTAGAAAGAGCATAGAGCATTAGAAAATGAAGCTGAATATATAAACTGTGTAACTCACCAGCGTTGACATAGAAGATCGGAGTCGTCACATAGTAAGGCTTGTTGGACCTTTGCGCAGTCGCAACTCCACGCCGGGGAGTTGCCCAAGTTGCCCATCCATTCCTGCAGGGTGTGCAGGTCCACACGCGCCTTGAGCTTAATAGTCGAGGCGCTCTCAGAAACGAGCGGAGCGGCGTCCTTGTGGCAGCCATTGATGAGTGGTGAAGAAAAAGACGAGTGTTGCATGTTATTCCGGCGATCTCGGCTGGTCCAAGCTTCTCCGCAGTTGCGACCTTTTTTTCTCTTCTTTCGCGACGGCGCGAACATCCCACGCATTTGCTTTCACCACACGAAATACCTACTTTGGATCATTTATTCCTTCATTCGTCACATATACACTCTATTTTACAAATCCGACAAACCTATTACGATGGCTCCAAGCGAAGATACGTTGACCAAGGTGTCGACCGAAGGTAAACCAGATCTTTAGTTGCGACCTGTTCGATCCTGAGATATGAACTAACATTTTACCTGATTTTAGCCGCGACCGACTTTGTCCAGTCCTTCTACCCAGCCATAAACTCGAATCGCGAATCCATCAGCTCCTACTACGCCCCGGCACCCTCACCAGTCCTGTTCAATGGCAACCCTGTCGCGGACGGCGCCGCCGTGCAAGAAATCTTTGTCCACCAAATGCCCACCGCTGTGTATGAAGTGCAATCCTACGACTGTCAAATCATCAATCCCGCATATCCCACCACCACACCAGCCGGTCCAAAGCCTCCGTCGGAGATGGGTGTGAAAGACATGTCGATTCTCATTCTCGTCAGTGGCTATGTGCGCTATGGAGAGGATCCCGATAAACCTCAGCGTGGATTTAGCGAGACCTTTGTTTTGGTGCCGAACCCATCATCGGATAAGGCCCGGGGTCGCAAAGAGTGGCTCATTCAAAGCCAGAACTTCCGCCTTGTTGTATGAGCAACCGTATACCACTATCAATCAGGCTTTTCACAATCGGGAGGTTTCACATCTTTTTTAGAATTACAGTAGGTACTATAAAAGGTTTCCTTCTATTCTCAATCTTCCTTCTTCTTATTCTTACTTCACGATTACTTCACGGTTACTTACCACTGCAGTACTGACAGTACATACAACTGCATACTACTATCAACTGGGCTTTTTACAATCAGGCTTTCTACAATCAGGAAGTTTCACGTCTTTTTTCGAATTACAGTAGGTACTATAAAAGGTTTCCTTCTATTCTCAACCTTCCTTCTTCTTCTTTCTTCACGATTGCTCACCACTGCAGTATTTACAATACCTCAACATCAACATCACTGCGCATATCAATCATGGGCCAAGTTCAGGTGTCCGTTGTGTCATCTGACACAGATGGAGAAGAGCCGACCTCGACCAGCATGGTGACAATACCACCAGCAACCATCACTGTGGCAATTCCCACCCCCATCATAACGGTTTATCATCCGATGTTGGGGCCTTCCCCTACCACTTTGGCGCTCAATATCGCCCAAGTCACAGCTCCCGCCCCGGCCCAGCGTTCTCCCGCCCC